>NC_135813.1:26285939-26585939 GCF_964213995.1 Mustelus asterias
CAAAGTAGTTAGCACTGCTGCCTTTAAGCATTAGAGACCTGGGTTCAATTCCGGCCTTGAGTGACTGTGTGGAATTTGTATGTTCTTCCTGTGTCTGTGTGGGTTTCCTCCGGGTGCTCTGGTTTCCTCCCACAGTCCAAAGATGTGCTGGTGGTTAGGTTGATTGGCCATGCTAAATTGCTCCTTAGTGTCAGGGGGATTAGCAGGGTAAATACGTGGGGTTATGGGGATAAGGCCTGGGTGGGATAGTTGTTGGTGCAGATTTGATGGGCCAAAGGGCCTCCTTAGGAATGGAGAGATTCTATGATTCTATGAACATTATGTTTAGTTGTAACAATAGTCATAGTGAAAATCTGGGACGAAGAGTTAATTGTTAACTCTCTGCGCAGTTGAAATATAGTTGGACTGAATTGTTATTTGCTTTTAATCTGTTGCATACTCGTTGGCAGAGAGAAGCTGAAGTTGTTTGAGATGAACATTGTTTTTATTTGTTAGACTGTTGTAATGGAGATTAAATGACTCCCGATAAATAGCAAGTCATTCTCTGCTGAGTCTCCTTACATTTTGTAATGGGAGGGCTTGGCACTGAAAAGTGACTAATGCATATAATTTTACTTAACCTTACCAGGTGGACCACAGCTGCACGAGAATAGTGACATGGCAACTAGGGGCCCTATTTTACCATTTTGATTCTAAGTGCTGGGCAGACTTGAAACTGGGAGTATTTCAGATCCAACTTTTAGACCCATTCTCAGGCGCCCCCATACGCACTCTGCCTGAAAAAACATCAGCGATTCTGAATCGCGCTGCAGAAGCCTGTGGGCGGGGCTTAACGCGCCCAAAATCCTCCAGCTCCAATCGGTGCCTCCAACTGCGCATGTGCAGAAAAAAAAGATAGAATGCGGCTCCCCTGCCACATCGCTCCCGGGCTGGATAATGCCTCCCCTTGGCCCCCACAGACATTGCCCCTCCCCCACAATATTACTGATCCCCTGATCCCCCCATCCCCTCTGCCACCCAGTCCCATCGCGGGCCCCCTTTACCCCCACCGATCTCAGGCAGATTGGCAACGGACCCCCTTCCCCCCCCCCCCACCCCCGAATTTCAAGCAGAGAACCGTTGGATGCTAGGCACCTACCTCCCCACCTGGAATGCCCGAATCAGACTTTTAGAACAAAGAAAAGAACAAAGAAAATTACAGCACAGGAACAGGCCCTTCGGCCCTCCAAGCCTGCACTGACCATGCTGCCCGACTTAACTAAAACCGCCTACCCTTCTGGGGACCATATCCCTCTTTTCCCAACCTATTCATGTATTTGTCAAGACGCCCCTTAAAAGTTACTATCGTGTCTGCTTCCACTATCTCCCCCGGCAACGAGTTCAAGGCACCCACCACCCTCTGTGTAAAATATCTGCCTCGTACATCTCCTTTAAATCTTGCCCCTCGCACTTAAACCTGTGCCTCCTAGTAATTGACTCTTCCACCCTGGGAAAAAGCTTCTGACTATCCACTCTGTCCATGCCTCTCATAATCTTGTAGACTTCTATCAGGTCGCCCCTCAACCTCCGTTGTTCCAGTGAGAACAAACCAAGTTTCTCCAACCTCTCCTCATAGCTAATGCCCTCCATACCAGGCAACATACTTGTAAACCTTTTCTGTACCCTCTCCAAAGTCTCCACATCCTCCTGGTAGTGTGGTGACCAGAATTGAACACTGATGCGCGATAAATCATATGGGAGGCTAGATTGTACCCGGGAAATAAAGGCTTTTATTACCAACAATAATGGAGCTACTATATACAATATACAATCCCAGACTAAAGGGTCACCAGACAGAGCAGTGGCCTTTATACATCTCCAGGAAGGCAGAGCCAACTGGAGTGTACCATAGGACAATATTAACAGGTAGAACAGCCCAACTCTAACCCCAACAGTAACATATCTACAAACCCATAGTGCTGGCCAACCATGGCTCAGCACTCCTGGTGGTAACCAACAATGGTTCACCACAAACACTATATTCCAAGTGCGGCTTAACTAAGGTTCTATAAAGCTGCAACATGACTTGCCAATTTTTTAACTCCATGCCCCTGTCGATGAAGGCAAGCATGCCATATGCCTTCTTGACTACCTTCTCCACCTGCATTGCCACTTTCAGTGACTGTGTACTTGTACTCCTTTTGCCTATCAATACTCTTAAGGGTTCTGCCCTTTACTGTATATTTCCTATCTGTATTAGACCTTCCAAAATGCATTACCTCACATTTGTACTGACCCCCTGATCCCCCCACCCCCTCTGCCACCCAGTCCCATCGCAGGCCCCCCTTTCCTTTTGTGGAACATGTCTGTTGCATGCCAATTCTGAATGGGTGAATGCGGTGGTAAAGGGGGAAATGCAGGTAAGTTTGGGTGTACAGCCCATTAAGTCAATTTAAATGCATGCAAATGCATTGAAATGGCCTTCGCGCCCGTTTCAGGTGCGCTCCTGATCGCAGCCATTTTCGGGCCTTGGTAAAGGGGGAACTGGCACAGGTGCAGGTGCGGATCCCACGACTCACCTCATGCCCAACTTTACCAAGTTTTCGCGCCTGAAAATGGGCGCAGCGCAATGGTAAAATCAGGCCCAAAGTGTACAAAGCGAAATCTAGATATTAGTATCATGCTGAATATGAAACTGTAATGATGTCCTCTAAAATCTTGTCTGAAATGATTTAGCTGATTGAAAGAATTAAGGGCATTCCTCACTTTTGGAACCTAAACTCAATTGTGAAAACCTGAGGAATGTCACAACAATGTTGACCTCTCATATCAGGGGAGGCACGATGGCACAGTGGTTAGCACTGCTGCGTCACAGCGCCAGGGACCCGGGTTCGATTCCCGGCTTGGTTACTGTCTGTGCGAAGTTTGCATGTTCACCCAGTGTCCGGGTGCTCCGGTTTCCTCCCACAAAAGACGTGCTGGTTAGATGCATTAACCATGCTAAATTCTCCCTCAGTGTACCCGAACAAGTGCCTGAGTGTGGCGACTAGAGGATTTTCACAGTAATTTCATTGCAGTGTTAATGTAAGCCTACTTGTGACACTAATAAATAGAAAAAAATCTTTAAACTCCCTTAGACAGAGCTAGATTTGAGGAAATAATGAAGAACCCAAACCTTTGTTGTTCCATTAACAGTTTTAAACAATCAGCAGAAGTATTTGCAGTCTGATGGCTAGATTCCCACATGGAAACATGATTTGATAGACTTAACAGCTGTTTTTTCTAAAGCCAGTATATTAGGTTGTGAATTTACTATTATTTGGATGGGTGGTGATGATTACTGCCAGAATCATAAAGACTCAATTAAAACGATAACTGAGGACAAGAGAGTTGAAAATGTTTGAGTACAATGTCAAACACCATCAATATTAAGATTAACAATCAGATCTCAATATAAACAGAAAGCTATTAAGAGCAACTTGGAACCATATTGCAATAAACATACATACAAAACTTTGCTAATAGCAAAGCCCGGGGTATACAGGCATCAGATTTTTTGCCTTCTTTATCCTCAATTCAACCCGGCAATCTTCAAATGAAATATAAATTGGAGAGCTGTAAAACATGTTGATTTCATAGAACGGAATCATAGAATCCCTACCCGACAGAAGGAAGCCATTTGGCCCTGTACTGGTACAGAGTCTATACCGACCACAATCCCACCCAGGCCCTATTCCCATAACCCCACACATCTACCCTACTAATCCCCCAGACACTGGGGTCAATTTAGCAATCAACCTAACCCGCACATTTTTGGACTGTGGGAGAAGACCGGAGCACCCGAAGGAAACCCACACAGACATGGGGAGAAAGTGCAAACAGACAGTGACTGAGGCCGGAATTGAACCCAGGATCCCTGGCGCTGTGAGGCAGCAGTGCTGACCATTGTTGTTCCCCATTTTACTGTATTGCACAAGGTCAAGATGTACTCCATTGTGCATCAAGCACCTTGATGCCCGAATTCAATGAGTTTTGATAAAGGGCAGAATTTTCCGATCTTGTCTGTACCCGTCCCGCTGACAACGAGAATGGACAATTTGGCGCTCAGCCAAAACTCCATTCACTGCAGCGGCACCAGAGAATCCCAGCCGCGGATGAGGGCGGAGATTTTCAGCGCAAAATTCCGTCAGGCATTGAAAATATTCGTTTCTGAATAGTTCTACCTGACTCACACCGTAACTGATCATTTGCCAAAATAAAGTTTATATCCTTAAAATGCTGCAATATATAACTGATGTTTGATTAGATAACGTAGAAAGACATTTGTTGCCAGCACTGAAGTTAGGATGCATAAATCTTGTTTGTGGTAAGCCATCCTAATGATGTTTCGACTGGGTAGCTAGACATTAGAAGCTGGATCACAAATCATAGTATCAGAGAATCCGTACAGTACCAAAGGAGGCCATTCGGCCCATCAAGCTTGCACCGACAACAATCCCACCCAAGTCCTATCCCCGTGTCTACCCTATTAATAGCCCTGACACTAAGGGGCAATTTAGCATGGCCAATCAACCTTACCTGCATATCTCTGGTCTGTGGGAGGAAACCGGACACAGTGAGAATTTGTAAACTCCACACAGACTCATCCAAGGCTGGAATCGAACCTGGGTCCCTGGCGCTGTGAGGCAACAGTGTTAACCACTGTGCCACCATGCCGGTGTGATATCTGTAATGTAGTGCAGTGTCCCTTTAGTGATATCTATGTCGAGCCACGAACATGCTTTTCTAAAATGAAACAGCTGTACGTTTTTATAAAATTACATGTATCTAAACTTAGGGCAGAATTTTCCGACCCTTCCCGCCAACGGGTTCTTCTGGCCCTGCTGTAAGCGACCCCAGTGGCGAGTTTCCCAGTGGTGGGGCGGGTGAGCCACACAGAACACCGTGGACATCAGGTCCAGAATATCCTGCCGGTGGCCAATGGTGAGCTACCTCCACTACCGGAATACATGCCACAGTGGGGCTGGAAAGTCCCACCCATAGTAAAACATCACAGAAACCTGATCAAACACTTCTCAGCAAGGTACATTCAGTTAATATTAAAGCAGACGCCCAAATGTCTGGACAAAGAGAGAGATTGTAAGTAGTGTCTTAAAGGAGGAAAGATGTAGAGAGGTGGAGAGATTCAGGGAAATAATTTTTAAAATTACAACACAGTGGCACGGTGGTTAGCACTGCTGCCTCACAGCGCCAGGGACCCAGATTCAACTCCAGCCTCGGTCACTGTCAGTGTGGAGTTTGCACATTCTCCCTGTGTCTGCGTGGGTTTCCTCCCACAGTGCAAAGATGTGCAGGTTAGGTTGATTGGCCATACCTATTTGACCCTAGTGTCAGGGGGACTAGCAGGGTAAATGTGTGGGGTTACAGGAATAGGGCCTGGGTGGAATTGCGGTCAGTACAGACTCGATGGGTCGAATGGCCTCCTTCTGTACTTTCGGGATTCTATGATGATTTTATGATATGCGATAGTCACTGACAAGGCCATTATTACCAATTGAGAAAGTGATCGTGAGTTCGTGAAATGTTAGGGTCAGTATAGTTTATGTGCACCCACAGTGCTGTTAAGCAGGGAGTTCCAGGAATTTCACAGAATTGCAGGGTTGAGGGCCTGAGCAGCTGAAGGCACAGACACCCATAGAGTGGTTAAAGTTACAGTGTGCTGAGGCCAGAATAGGTGGGGCTTGAAGGTTGCAGTACTGGAGGAGGTTGTAGATATAGAGAGGGATGAGGCTGTGGCAACAATTGAAAACAAGCGTGAGAATTTTAAAATTAAGATGTTCTGTAACTATGCGTCAATGCTGATCAGCAAGCATGGAGATAATGGGACTTGATGGGATTTAGAGCATGGGATGAGCCTTTTGGATGAGCTTTAGTTTATGGATGGGAGACCGACCAGGTGCGTATTGGAATAGCCAAGTCAAGAGGTAACAAAGGCCTGGATGAGGGCTGGAGGAGAGGAAGAGCTGAAGCAGGGGCAGAATCAGACAATTTTTATGGAGGTGAAAATAGACAGTCGTAATAATGATGGCACAGGGATTGCAGGTGGAACTCATCTCAGTATCGAATCTGATACCAAGGTTGTGAAGAGTCTTGTTCAGCCGCGGACTGTTGCCAGGAAGATGGATATTGGCTTCGGAATGCAGTTTGTGGTGAGGAACAAAGCCAGTGGGCTCGTTTTTCCCGGTACTTAATTAGAGGAAATTTCTGCTCATTTAATACTGGAAGTTGGATAAGCAATCTGACAATGTGGAGACAGGAACGCTCAAGGCAGGTGGTGATGAGATAGAGCTGCTAGTCATCAGTGTACATGTGAAAACTAATGTCCTTTCAGATTATGTCCTTCTGTCAGGGGTTTTATCAACAACCAAAAAACTCGAGTTCACTTTTATTGATACCAACTTTAGACTGAATTCTAATTTTCAAACTGCCATGGTGGGATTTGGAATGATGCCTTCTGGATTCTGGGGAGCAGCTGTGATCCCCGTCAGCAGGAACCTTCACCGGCAAGGTCGGGAATCCAAGTGAGCCCAGACAATACCGTTCGGAGCTCGCTAAAGAGATTCAAATGAGATCACGAATATTGAAATCAGCCTCATGCCATTCCCCAGCGGCAAGGCTGGTTCCGAGTATGGTTTGTTGTTTGACCGATTACTGTGAGAGATGGGAATAAGGGGGAAGAAAATGAAACTTATATAATAAATGTGAATTGATGGCCAATTATGCTGTTAGTCTATCAATGACACATCATTGTTTCTTTTAACTGTAAGAGCATCATTTTATATTTACAAAAGCTCCATTTATTCAATAAATGTGGTAACATCAAACACAGGCTACAATGGAGCACAGTATCTCAACTTATTCAATTTCAGAACCAAACAGAAACAAAAACTTTTGAATGACTTCATGATTTCTCGTAACACAAATTTCAGTTCAGCAAGAAAAATCAGACATGGTGGCTTCGAAAAATACTATTCACGTTGCGTTTCTTAAGTTCACTTGTCTTCACAAATATGGGCACATGGGTGTGATTTTCCTGCCCTGCTACGGAACTCGACCAGCATAGCAGGGTGGGAAATGTAAGTGGGAAGCTAAAAATGTAATTCCCGCCCAACTGCCTATAGGTCACGATTCTCCTGGGCCAGTTTTTTTTGCATAATCAGCCTCGCCGCAGGGGAATGGCATGAGGCTGATTTCAATATTCGTGATCTCATTTGAATCTCTTTAGCGAGCTCCGAACGGTATTGTCTGGGCTCACTTGGATTCCCGACCTTGCCGGTGAAGGTTCCTACTAACGGGGATCACAGCTGCTCCCCAGAAACAGGGGCGGGGCCAGCCATTGGGAGTTGGGGCCAGTGATCGGGGGCGCGAAGGGTGAAATTGGGACCGGCAATGTCGAAGAGGAGGATATCAACCGATCTGTGTGCCTGATGGCCCCATGAGCACTCTGCTGCCGGCCTTTCCAGCACGTTTAGGCTCCGTCCCCCTCCCCTACTGGCATGAATCGCCTATCGGCCTCTGTATTGCACAGTGCCTTAAATTCATGAAACACAGCTCGATCAAAAAACGGGCAGGAAAACCTTCCATTTACTTGCCCGTTGGACACTCTGATTTTTTGGAGGAAAATCTCCCCTGTGGTGTTTTGAGTGTTCAGGCTCAAAACTCTTCAGCTTTTATGTTTTTATGAAAAATATCCTAATTCCCTCCGCCTAGAGTTTCTTTTTATTCCAGTTTTCTTCCTTCCCCAAAGGCATGGTTCCATTTATGTCTTGGGACAGTGAGCTTCAGCCAGCTATTTGACTTTGGAAGATACGACAGTCAGGTCTATCCTCATGCTGAACATAAGCACACGCACAATGGGTCAATTTCAACTGAACCATCTATCTGAAATTCTATTCTCCACTGAAGCGAGTAGTGATTAATATTAGGCCGGGCGTAACATTGGCGTCCCACCAATTCCCTTGGAATAGCCTGGCAACTTCATGGAAAATTACTCTGCAATCTCAGCTGAGGTCACTGGACAGCAATAGTTCAGGATGATTTTTCTCTTTGCTTAGTGTGTGAACATTGAAGCCAACAGGGGGAACCCACTTGTTGCTCTTTGCTGATCAGTTAAGTGAGTACTCTGTTATTTTATACCACACTGGGCAGTTCATTCACTCACTCATCCATGAGAGAAGCTCCATCTTTTTCTTCAGTTGAACACATGTAAACAGGTTGGTCCAGTTAATGACCAGGCATGCATGTTTACAGCTCTCTTCAGTACATGTTCCTCACATTAAGCTAATGGGCCACACTCCAATACTGGTTTCATGCAAGATCACACATGATCATGATGACAATGAGTAGAGTATTACACTTTGGGCTCTTCACCTATCTTTTCTTGGCTTTCATGGACAAACCTGGGCTTCCTATAATTTGAAACTCATGACATTCTGGATGGAGTGCATGAAATTAACATACCTCGGGTTAGCCTAGCTATTTTACAACAGAGGTCACCCATGATGCTCATTCTGCCTTCTGTACCTCTTCAATGAAAGAGAAAATACCACAGTGTCAAATCATATAGTTCAGGCTAAACTACCAAACAAATTGCTTCCAGGAAAATATTTTTGTGTGTAAATACAGTAGGACAACATTTAACATAGAATCATAGAATCCCTACAGTGCAGGAGGAGGCTATTCGGCCCATCAAGCCTGCACTGACAACAATCTCACCCAGGCCCCATTCCTGCAAACCCCACACATTCACCCTGCTAATTTCCCTGACACTAAGGGGTGATTTAGCATGGCCAATCAATCTAACCTGCACATCTTTGGACTGTGGGAGGAAACTGGAGCACCCGGAGGAAACCCACGCAGACACGGGGAGAACGTGCAAACTCCACACAAGGATGGAATTGAACCTGGATCCCTGGCGCTGTGAGGCAGTAGTGCTAACCACTGTGCCACCCATAACATACACACTAATTTTTTCTGAATTTGAAAGCAACAACATATTCTAAATTCTTACATGCTAACTGTAACTGTTTCATTGGCAATGGGCAGGTGGTTAGAAATCAGCCATGGGGTCCAGAGACAAGGTTCAGCTGCCTTACCTGGTTCTGATATTGTGTGAAGGTGAGATGGACAATTGTCAGAAGCCAGTTGGTCCCCCTTTAAATACAGTAAGGAGTCTAACAACACCAGGTTAAAGTCCAATAGGTTTATTTGGTAGCAAACGCCACTAGCTTTCGGAGCGCTGCTCCTTCGTCAGGTGAGTGGGAGATCTGTGCTCAGTGTAAACAGCCCCTGTGCTCAATGTAAACATTGACTCCTTACTGTGTTTACCCCAGTCCAACGCCGGCATCTCCACATCACGATACCCTCTTTAAATAGGCAGATTGGGCTCAGCGTGGTTTTCCTGTAAACTATAAATATGAGCAGAGGCCCTGAATGTTGAAGCAGTTTTGGCTACCAGAAGTTACCGGAAGAGTAGTTGAGGTCAGAAGAACCCAAAGGTGAGTGGATTTCCTCCAGTCTCCAAAAGGAAAGCTTGAGCCTTTCCAGCTCATTATTTTCCTGCCCCTTCACCAACTCACAGGTCTTCCCAAGCACATTTTCAATCACTTACCTGAGAAATAGTGATTATTCATCTGTTTCCTGACGATGGTCTCTGCTGCTCATCATCCTACCCCTGATCGTCTATTGATTCTCTTCCTCTCTCCGTCTCTCTCTCTCTGCAGTCCCTATCAGCTTGCGGTCAAAGACTGACGCAAATCGAAGCTCTAATATTAGAAACTCCCCGGGCCTCACACTGTTGAAGTTAGGGCCATTTGCCATCCACTTGCCCATATGACTCCCGCTCTGAGTTAAATTGAAGAGTTCATTCTCAGAATTTTGAAATGGAGTATCTCTGTAATTCTTACGTGGTGCAAGCCACAACTTTAAGCTCTTCTGTCTTGTCAACGCAATGGGGAAACATGCAACTGAACTAATGTCACTGCACAACCTAGCACTGCTGTCCACATATGTCCCAGTGAGGTGGAGGCTCGCCCTTGGAAGAATGTAATCAGAGCAAAACCTTTAAGATGAAAAATGTAAACATGGTAATGATTGATTTTGTTTCCATCAAAAGTGAACTGCTTATTTCCAGTTTCTCTTTCATATCATAAACTTGACTCTCAGCTAGCCCTGTAACCACTGTCACTCTCCCCGCTCCACCATCCCCACTTCTTGCACCCCATGGCTCATTCACTGAGAGCAATGTAATGTCTTCAGAAGGCACTATGCAGCTTACTCTATCTGCAGGGCCCAAATCAAAGAAATTCCAACCAAAGTCCAGTTTATCAGCTTCATGATACAAGTGGCCTAACTGAAAATTCATGTTAAAAACATGAAGAACCTTTTGTGATATGAAGAATAAAGCTTTGCGTCCGTCACACCAGCGTTGAAACAAAAATTGTTCAAAGAGTTAATTTTGTCATCACTCCAGCCGCCAGCGGTTTGTGCAAAGAAAACGATTTCTACAATGCCCCAGCATGCCTCCAGGATATGCCAATGAATTACTTTTGAAATGTAGTTGCTGCTGTCACATAGGTGCACACAGCAATCAATTTTGTGTACAGCAAAATCTGTCAACAGTGAATGAGATGCATGACCAGTTACTCAGAGTATGGATGAAGGAAACAGAAAGAACTCCCCAAGTCGCTTTGAATAGGGCTGTGGGAAATTTAAAATCATCTTGAATAGACAGACACAGACACTTGATTGAACTTCCCATTTGAAAGATGATGGCCGGGATATTTTGCACCCCCCATATCCCTCCCCACCCTCCCCCACTAAACCCCCCACCAAAAGCCAATGGACCTATGGCCAGCCCACCACATCCCCGGTGGCAGGTCCCACGATGGCGAGGCTGGAAAATCCTGGCCAACGTCTCTGACAATGCTGCACTCCTTCAGTACTTAACTGGCGTGTCATCTTAGATGATTGGCTTCAAACAGTGACACAGCAATCGTCAGCCTGTATGCAGATGATTCAGTAATTACTCCATCACTGAAGCTTGAAGCCCACACTGCCATAAGTGACTGGGATTGATGTTAAGCATGGCATTTGTGTTATGCAACTATCCTCCACTCAGTGTGTTTTGCTGAGGAATGATCTATTTGTATTATGTGATTACTCTCCTTTCACAGCACCTTTCTGGAAAAGCCACCCTACTTTTATTCGGTGTACTGTTGTAGTTTCAGTCATGACTTCTGTTTGCCGTCTTAGAGATGTTCTTTAAATCGACTCTGTAGACTGTTTGCTGCAGTGCACTGTTTAAATAGATGCCGTTTTCGCAGTGTAGAGATTTTTTTTGCTGTAAAGTAGACTAAAGTAGACAGGGGCAGCACGGTGGCACAGTGGTTAGCACTGCTGCCTAACAGCACTAGGGACCTGGGTTCGATTCCCGGCTTGGGTCACTGTCTGTGCGGAGTCTGCACGTTCTCCCTGTGTCTGCGTGGGTTTCCTCGGGGTGCTCTGGTTTCCTCCCATTGTCTGAAAGGTGTGCTGGTTAGGTGTATTGACCCGAACAGACGCCATAGCGTGGCGACTAGGGGAATTTCACAGTAACTTCATCGCAGTGTTAATGTAAGCCTTACATGTGACTAATAAATAAACTTTCTTAAACTTTTAAAAAATTGCTGTGAGTCCTGCCATAAGTCTTGATCCGTCTTCAACTCATTGGCTGACACCATGGTATTAACGGAAATAGTTGGCTCAAACCCTGGATCTTGACCCTTTTGACTCTCAGTTGAACCATCAAGTCCTGATTTGTACATGTCATCTAAGGATGGCAGAGATCACAACAGCAGTGAAAATCTGGTGAATAATCCACTAGTAAAGGCAATTTTGTCTCAAACACCATAGGGGAGGTGATGGCCTACTGGTATTATCATTAGACTGTTGAACCAGAAACTAAGCTAATGAAGTGGGGATCTGGGTTCAAATCCCACCACGGCAGATAGTGGAATTTGAATTCAATACAAAAAAGACTTCTGGAATTAAGAATCTACTGATGACCATGAAACCATTGTCGATTGTCAGGAAAAACTCATTTGGTTCACTAATGTCCTTTAGGGAAGGAAATCTGCCGTCCTTATCTGGTCTGGCCTACGCGTGACTTCAGAGCCACAGCAATGTGGTTGACTCTCAACTGCCCTCTGAAATGGCCTAGCTAAGGGCAACTAGGGATGGGCAATAAATGCTGGCCAGCCAGCGATGCCCATGTCCCAAGAATGAATTAAAAAATACATGGATAATTTTGTGCCACCTTCTCTTATCCCAAGATCTTGATTTGAAATCAATGAAAGTACATTGGCACGAATTGAATTACACCGCAGGTTTTCCAGCACTGACAGATATAACCTACCTTAAATAAAAGCAAAATGTACTGACTGGGACAATGGTGATAATTCATGTCGTAATTTAAACTGTATAATCCTTGATTTCCCCCGAGGAAATTTATAGCAAGTTTTCTGGAGAACCGATGTATTCTGTGGCAAAATATAATAGTAAATCAAATGTAGCTTTAGCCAATGAGCAATGCATTGATTCCCCCCAACAATGCCATTTTTAATCATTCTGATTGTCATCAAGTTTCCTTAAGGCCCAATCAATTCACATACCAATAAATCCTGGTTGTAAGGATGCTCTCTGGTGACAGAATGTAATATTTATTCACCCTCAAGTTTAGTTTCCTAAGTCACCACAAATATCTTCAACCCGTGTTTAATTCTCTGAAAGATCAAAAGTTCACACAAATCTTATTGAATGGCAGAGCAGACTCGAGGGGCTGAATGGCCTACTCGTACTCCTGAGTCCTATATTCCTATGTTTCTATGTTCCATTGCAAGGTCCTCTTGTAACAGAAAACGTACAGCTGTCCTGTTGTAATTCTTAAGGAATAGATTTATCTTTCTGTGTGTGATTAAGAGCCATCAGAGTGTGACATAGAGATAATAATTGAATGGAGAAAGTTAATAGAACATATAATACTATTATTCTGTTACATTCTATTGAGGCCACGGCTGAATTTTATGTGGCCAAAGTGGGGCTGCTGTAGTCCAGCAGAAACATTACTTCTGGTGTGTTGACATTGGGTTATGAACTCCCTATTGTCAAGCCTCGTCCATCATTATACAGTATAACCTGCTCGCCATTTTGAAATCAGCATTAAGAGCCAAGTTAGATAGTTAACAGTCCAAATGACAGTGAGAAAACATTGCCCCAGCTAAAGTGAGGTGGGTGGACTGGAAACACGGCTGGTGAGAAATCACTTTGTTTTCGAGGTCTGATGAAATGATGGATATAAAATCCCTACAGTACAGGAGAAGGCCATTCAGCCGATCGAGCCTACACTGGCCACAATCCCACCCAGGCCCTATTCCCGTAACCCCACATATTTAACCTAGCTAATCCCCCTGACACTAGGGTCAATTTAGCTTGGCCAATCAACCTAACCCACACATCTTTGGTCTGTGGAGGAAACTGGAGCACTCGGAGGAAACCCAAGCAGACACAGGGAGAATATGTAAACTCCACACAGACAGTGACCCGAGGCCAGAATTGAACCTGGCGCTGTGAGGCAGCAGTGCTAACGACTGTGCCACTGTTAAAAAGAGGGCCTATCCCTGACTTTAGCTCTTCTGCGGTCTGTGATCTGTGGTCTGGCCCTGGGGAAAATTTTGCTGCTCACATACTTCTGATCTGACTCAGGACAATTCTTTAAGGAAGAAGCCAAGAAGGAAATGCTCGTCAACATTGAGCACTAAAGCATTTGTGGTGTGGAATAGTGTCCCCAATGGGGGCTGTACATTCAGAGGGAGGCACTTCCTTCACTGAGGAAGAGGAGGTGGCCTGCTGGCCACGGCAGATGCAACATGAGCTAAGTAAGACAGGCAAGCTGCTGTGGAGTGAGGGACTGCCAAGGCAAAGCAGCACCAACTATGCAGAGTTGGGCGAAGGTCCAAACCTGCCAACTGAATGTCCTACCTTCAAATGACAAAATGCAGTGACTTTGTCAAGATAGACTGTCACACGTCTTCTGTGACAGGCTGGCACCTGGGACCACCTCCTATTGTGAGGGTGACCAGCCAATGCTTGTAGCCTTAAAAATCACTTTCGCCTTGAGCTTCTGCACCTCTGGGTCATTCCAGGCCTTCTGTGGAGATCTCAGTGGGATCACGGAGCCTGCAGCATGTCACTGCATCAAGTTCTTCACTGATGGCATGTCTAGGGGCGAACATCAACACACTTGGTTTACAACTGACAACTGAAGTGGAAATAGGCAGAGGCTTTGCAGCCATGGCGCTTTCCCACGGGTAAGAGATGACTCATTGCACCCACATAGCCAGAAAAACACAAGCAAGACAGCCAGCCCTAAAGGGATACCGCTCTATAAACATGCAGTTTGTGTGTGTGACTACAATTAAAGAATCGTACACCAAAATAAAAATGCTGGAGATCTGAAATGAAAACAGGAATTGCTGGAAATACTCAGTAGCTCAGGCAGCATCTGTGGAGAGAGAAGCAGAGTTAATGTTTTTGAGTCCAATATGGCTCTTCTTAAGCATTCGGAGGTTGGTGTACCTCAGGGGAATGGGTCAGCTGTGTTCCAATGTTATTTCTTCCCTGGCAAAGGTCCTGAAAGCTTCCAAACTAGAAGAATAGTCACACTCATTTATAAACAAGCTCTTACCTACCATTCTTCAGCACCAAGTCACCATGAGCCCAGTCACTGCTTTCTGGTGCAGCTGCCACAAAGCCATGCAGGGAGTCCCTTTAAATGAATGGTCGTGATCCCCTTCTGGATCAGGGTCACTCTGTCCCTGGCTGTCCTGCCTTGGCCAAGTTGCCACACTGTCTACCGTCTCATCAGTCGGCTGGCTTCCTGCTGGGTGGCCATTAATTATGCACCCTCTTTCAAAGGCGAGGGGGCAGATTCGGCGATCCACAGACTTCTGGACGGTCGCCGAGCCACGTAGAATTCAACCCCACAATCAACTTACCGAGAGAAACGTTGCATGTGATTCTACACAATGGTTTACGTTGTTGGAATGTAACCAATGATAACATTGGATCTGTTGACGTGACCAATGGTAACATGCTGTAAAGGTCAGCTGACCCAGTAAACTATGTAACCAATGGCAAAATGATGTGGTGATCATCTGACTCAGTATAAATAAGAAGCTGCTGGGATTTGTGGGAGTTTGGAATGGCCCAGGGTGAGGCCTCAAGTGTTGGAGTAATGATGTTTCTTTATTAAACCTTTTTCTTTGATTTATAAGTTGGAGTAAGTTTTGTTTCATTTTATTGCCTAAAATTGAAGAGTTCCTTTTGCTGGATCAACATTCATGAAGTTTTGTTTTATTTATGGGATGTTGATGTTGCCGGCAATGCCAGTATTTATTGTCCAGAAGGTAGTGAACTGCCATCTTGAACCGCTGCTGCCATTTGGTGTAATTAGCCCCACAGTTACCCTTGCCACACAGCATTGCCCACTGGTCATCAAAGTCCATGAGGCCTTGGGCAAATTGGACCACTTTCTATACCTTGGGAGCCCTATTATCAATGATGAGGCTCAGTGTTAAGTTAGGATGGTGTGTGACTTGTGTGGGAACTTGCAAATGATAGTATTCCTTGTGCTTTCTCCCCATGTCCTCCTAGGTGGTAAAGGCCATATCTTTGAGAGGTGCTGTTAAAAAAACCTTGGTGAGTTGGTTCAGAGCATCCTGTAGATGGTACACATTGCAGCCACTAGGTGCCAGTCGTGGAGGAGTTGACATTTAAGGTGATAGATGGGATGTCAATCAAGCACACTGCTTTGTTCTGGGTGGTCTCGAGCTTGAGGTTGTCAGAGCTACACTCATTCAGGCAAGCAGAGAATACTTTTTAAAATCAAACTCCTGATTTGAGTCTGGTGGATGGAGGAAAGGTATTGGGGATTCAGGAGGTGAGTCATTCAATGAGTCTCTGTCCTGCTCTTGTAGCTGGTCCAGTTAAGTTAATGGACAAACCATAATCAGGATATTAACATACAGATATTGTCACTTTCATAGGAAATAATCTAATGATGAAATTCCCTGGTTATGGTAGTAAAGTGAAGAGCTAAACTTAACTGCAATGAAGTGGCAGGAAATGTCCCATTAGCTGAGTGCTGATTATAGTGGGAATTATTTCAAAGCCAAATAATGGACTTCAATGAGAGTGCTAAATTGAACTCTGTACTCCTTTAGACAGAAATGGTAATTCTATTTCCATTGATGTTAATGGATCTGGGAATTATTTTTGGATTGACCTTATGTACAGTAAAAATGGAAAAATCATCAGAAGCAACCACTTTGAATAACTGCATAAATTATGCAGCTACCACCCAGCGCCATAACTTCTCAGTCTAAACGGCAGGGACAGGATGATTGGAGCAAATGTGCATCACAATATTTTAAATGGGGTTGGATTACCTTTTGACTCCTTTCAGTGAGCATTAATTCTGAGCCAAATAATTCCACAACCTAAAGGTTAGACTTGCTGTTGTTTGTTACTGAGTTCTGTCAATCCTCGCTGAATCTTTAGGTGGAGTGCATCATGACAACTCAACCCCACTTCAAGCACTTTGCGTTCTTGGCAGCCACTTAACGGTCTAATTAAAGCAAATCATCTGCCGGATAAACACTAGGAACATAGGACTTAGGAACAGGAGTAGCCTCTTTTGCGGTCTTGTGTAGTCTGTGGACAATGTTTGTATAGGGTGTTTTAGATTGCATTTCCTTTTCAGTTATTTAAAAAATCTTTTGTTACTGTGTTGTTTGCACTTCAGCCCAACACTCCTGAACTATGGGTACCCGGTGGGGAAGGAGGAGGGCTTGATTGTGAACCTGCTCCTGGGCCTGTCCAAACCCGCCATCAACAGGTCCCCCCAAGCGGGTTATCCACATGACAGTCTGCCCCTCTACCGTGGCTATATTTGTGGCCGGGTGTCCCTGGAGAGGGAGCATGTGGTGTCCACGGGCAATATCAAGGCCTTCCATGACCATTGGGCATCACAGCGACTGGAGTGCATCATTGACCTTTTTTGATTTGATGTTTTAAGTTTCATTTGTGCTTTGATTTGTTTTGGGCAATTCCCCATTTAAGGGGCTGCCCTTCTTGCTTTGTCCCTCAGTTTATTTAATTGAGTTTAATTTGTTTAACCAAAAGAATGGTAGGAACAGGAGGAGGCCAGTCAGCCCATCGAGCCTGCTCTGTCAGTCAACAAGACCATGGCTGATCCGGTAGTGATCTCAACTCCACTTTCCTGTCTGTCCCCCATAACTCTTGATACCTTTGTCTATCAAAACTCTGTCTAACTCAGCCTTGAGTACAATGAGTGAGGCTCCACCTATCTCTGGGAATGAGAATTCCACATAGTGATTATCCTCCGAGACAAAAAAAATCCTCATCTCTGTCTTAAATGTTTAAAGATCAAGTTTATTTATTAGTTTCACAAGTAGGCTTACATTAACACTGTAATGAAGTTACTGTGAAAATCCCCTAGTCGCCACACTCCGGCGCCTGTTTGGGTACACTGAGGGAGAATTTAGCATGGCCAATCTGCCTAACCAACTCGTCTTTCAGACTGTGGGAGGAAACTGGAGCACCTGGAGGGAAACCCACAGGGAGAATGTGCAGACTCCGCACAGACAGTTACCCAATCCGGGAATCGAACCTGGGTCCCTGGCACTGAGGCAGCAAGGCTAGCCACCGTGCCACCCAGATGTTTGCAATTTTGAAAAAGACTTGAGCTTCATATCATTTTGGATAACAGTTTGACGCAAGATCTTTCGGTAAATGATATTTTGTTTGGAGGAAAGCAGAATTCCCAAAGGATTTGTGTATTATTTCACCACAATGGTGTCACCACAAATAACAATTATGTATTTTGCACCATAGAAGTCTCAGGAAAAATGAGGTGGCATAAGCGATAATAAACATTAAGCTGCATTTTGCCAAAACCTCTTTGCTAGAATAACTCTATCTGGTGTTATTACAGGACGGGTTTTCAGCAAATTCTGAGCCAAATAATTCAACAACCTAAGGGTTAGATTCGCTGCTGTTTGTTCCTCTGAATCCTGTCAGTCCTTGCTGAACCTTTAGGGGGAGGGTATTATGACAACTCACCCCACCACCTAGGTGGGGAGACGATGGCCTAGTGGTATTAGCACTAGACTATTAATCCAGAAACTCAACTAATGTTCTGGGGACCTGAGTTCGAATCCCGCCATGGCAGATGGAGGAATTTGAGTTCAATAAAATAAATCTGGAATTAAGAATCTGCTGATGATTATGAAACTATTGTCATAGAATCCCTACTGTGCAGAAAGAGGCCATTTGGCCCATCGAGCCTGCACCAACAACAATCCCTCCCACCCCGTAACCCCATGTATTTACTCTACTAAGCTCCCTGACACTAATGGGCAATTTAGCATGGGCAATCAACCTAACCCACACATCTTTGGACAATGGGAGGAGTACCCGGTGGAAACCCACACAGACAAGGGGAGAATGTACAAACTCCATACAGACAGTGAACCAAGGCCAGAATTGAACCCGGGACCCTGGTGCTGTGAGGCAGCAGTGCTAACCACTGTGCCACCATGCCGCCCACATGTCAATTGTTGGAAAAACCCATCTGGTTCACTAATGTCCATTAGGGAAGACAATCTGCCCTCCTTACCTGGTCTGGCCTACATGTGACTCCAGAGCCGCAGCAATGTGGTTGACTCTCAACTGTCCCTGGGGAACCAGCGATGGGCAATAAATACTGGCCAGGCAGTGACAGCCACATCCCACAAATGAATTTTAAAAAACCCACAAGCATGTCTCACTTTGCGTCCATGACAGTGACTTAATGCTCTAGTCAAAACAAAACATTGGCCAGATAAACAGCATTGCTGGCCCAGCAGGAAGATTGTATAGATGCGTGATAACTCAACAATGGGACAAGATGGAAGAAAATTAAAACCAGCCGATGCATTTATCTTCCATTCTTTCAAAGTGGTGTGACATCTCCAACCACCACAAACCCCAAACTCAGCTCACTCTCATCTGCAGTGAAACATCCATTTTCAACAGGATGCACTTCTCAGGGTCAGAAGGTAAGTAAAAGTATTTAAGTGCCAAACAGCTAAAAAAAATGATGAAATTTCTCTTTCACATGAGTTAAGCTATAAATTCTGGTGCATATAAATTCTAGTACATCCTTTCCGGATGTATCACAGCTTGTTATGGCTCCTGCTCTGACCAAGACCGCAAGAAACTACAAAGGATCGTTAGCAAAGCACAGTCCTTCACTCAAACCAACCTCCCATCCATTGACTCCGTCTACACTTCCCGCTGCCTCAGAAAAGCAGCCAGCATAATCAAGAACCCCACGCACCACTTTCTTCTGTTGAGAAAAAGATATAAAAGTCTGAGATCATGTGCCAAGCGACTCAAGAACAGTTTCTTCCCTGCTCCATCAGACTTTTGAATGGTCCTACCTTATATTAAACTGATCTTTCTCTACACCCTAGCTATGACTGTAACACTACATTCTGCACCCTGTCCTTTCCTTCTCCTCTATGTACTCTATGAATATAGTGCACAAGAAACAATACTTTTCACTGTCTACTAATATATGTGACAATAATAAATCAAATCAAATCAAATATTTTTCACTCAATCTCAGATCAAGTAAAATGGGATTTGTAACATTCATTTTTGTTAGTCCTAACCTGGAAGAATATTTTTGGCTCAACAGTATTAGGTTTATGAGGCCATTCTTCATCTCTTTCATTTGTTCTTTGACAGAATCAATGCAGCATTCTCCTTTTCGTAAGGAAGGGGTAATAAAACATTTGTTATTGTGTTGAGAAAACCTCGAAGAGTTGGGAAAAGGCATTTCTCTGGAATGTCCAGCAGGGGTCCTCAGAGCCATAGGAACCAGCAATGCAGATGAATAGGACTCTGGTCTCTCACACAGAATAAAAATGATGGTTTAGTAAATTAGATTGTGACTGCAGTGGCCTCTGCCTCAAATCTTCATGTTCGTAGCCTCAGTGGCATTTATCTCTTGTCCCACCAGAAAAGCAGGGGAACTGCAAAGAGAAAGAATGTACCTGAGAAGTCAGAGACACAAGCGCAGATGAAAAGGGCAGGAGAGAGAAACTGAGAGAAGGGGTATTTTTGAGGGCAGAAGGGACGTGTGGTTTTTAATTCACTTTAGTATCCCTCTTGTGGTTGTGTCTTCATACAGAACATGTCAATCTTTTACCCTGTGCTGGAATAGAGAGTTGGACACAAATGGAAAGATTTCCAAATCAGTTGGTCTGACAACAGCAGTACAGAAAATGCTAAATTGCATTTTTTTTGGTCAGGGGATCAATATTCACCTTGAGGGCAAATGACAGAAAAGAGCAGCATGATTGATTTTAAGTGTGAAAGGGATGAGTGCTCAGGAAAGAACAGAGAAGATTAAGAGTAAGTTAAGAGTATCAAAGTCATTGAAGTATATAATAAATTGTATGAACAAGATAAAGCCAGCTTAGTTCAAAATATACCGAAAAAGGAACAAAAACAAGATAGAAGTAGATATAAGTACATTTAGAAATATCAAAGAAAATAACTTCCATACAAAAAGATTAATATTTGGAATAATCCAACTGCAAAGTAATATGAGCAAAACACTGGAGTTATTCAAAATGGATGAACTGGTGAGTCAATGTAAGAGTGCCTATCAGCACTGATAGTTTACATTGTCTTTTCATATCTCTGCTTAAGGGGCCATTTGTTGTAAGCACTGCATTATTAAAATCGCTGGTTCTAAACAAAATCCTGACTATCTAATATCACGGTCACGATGGCACAGTAGTTAACAGCCAGGAACCTGGGTTCAATTCCGGCCTCGGGTCACTGTCTGTGTGGAGTTTGCATGTTCTCCCGGTGTCTGCACGGGTTTCCTCCGGGTGCTCCGGTTTCCTCCCACAATCCAAAGGTGTGTAGTGTTTGGTGGATTGGTCATGGTAAATTGCCCCTGAGTGTCAGGGGGGGCTAGAAGGGACAATATGTTGGGATTACGGGGATAGGGCTTGAGTGGGATTGTGGTCAGTGCAGACTCGATGGGCTGAATGGCCTCCTTCTGCGTTGTAGGGATTCTATAATATTGTATTTGTTGCTTCCCTTTTGATATGAACCACTTCATGAATGGTTCAGTGCATAACATAGACAATGTAAGGGCTGAGGCAGCCCATTTACTGAACTGAACACTGACCAAACTGAAAACCTAACGTATTGCCATTGTTTTCCATGTTTAATTTGAAACTCACTGAATTCACTAAAATTGTCAACAGTTTGAGTTTGGAGACACCTGTCCCTTTTAATAAATCAGGCCCTTATTTGTATTTGCACAATAGACTCGCCAGTGGAGTTTATTACCTTCTAGTAGAAAACTTGAAGTATTTCAGAACAAAGCTTCAAGTGGAGAATAACCATTGGAATGGACTTTCTGGCCGAATTGAGTGGTTCCGGGGTGGATTCACAATGAAACACACCGTGCCTAGGCACAGGGCTGTGACCAATGGGCGGGGGGGGGGGGGGGTTGGGAGGCACGTGCTGGTACCAGGCATCCAATGGAAGGCTGATTACTCTGCATTTGCTGATAAGCAGTAGCTAATGCGGAGTGAAATCAGACTCTAATCAGTGAGTCTGAAAGAGCAGGAAAACTGGTCACAAATGGTTCACTTGAAGTGCACGTGCGCACGCAACACCACGAGGAGAGGCGAGGGAAAGGCTTGCCGATCAAGCCACGAAGAGCCACGCAGGTTTGTGCCAGATGCTGGCATTAGTGGATTTAGGTTAGCAACAGCGAGGCGCGATGCCATGAATCGAGCCACAAGGAGCCAATGAGCAGAGAAGCAGAGGCAGGCCAGCAACAGGTGTGTGACCACGCCCCAAGATGAGGAAGAAGCGCGGAGGCCACGGTGAGTGAGGCAGGCTGCCTTGAATACCCCAGGCGAGTGAGGATGGAAGAGTGTGGGGGGGATGGTGGAGTGAGTGAGTGGGAAAAAAGTAAAGTTAAAGTAAAGTTAATTTATAAGTCACAAGTCAGCTTACATTAACACTGCAATGAAGTTACTGTGAAAATTCCCTAGTCACCACACTCCGGTGCCCATTCGGGTAAACTGGGGAAGAATTTTTGCATGGCCAATGCACCTAACCGGCACGTCTTTCAGACTGTGGGAGGAAACCGGAGCACCCGGAGGAAACCCACGCAGACACGGGGAGAATGTACAAACTCCACACAGACAGTGACCCAAGTCGGGAATCAAATCCGGGTCCCTGGTGCTCTGAGGCAGCAGTGCTAACCACTGTGCCAACGTGCTGCCTCGAGTGTGGAGGTGTGGGGGGAGGAGAGTGTGTGAGGGCGTTGGGTTGCAGACTTGCAAGGAGGGAGAGTGTGAGATGGCCGGGTTGCACTATGGAGGGAGGAAGAGTTTGTGATGGGTTTGGAGACCCACGGGGGTTGGGGGGGGGTGGGGGGGGTGGGTTGAGCCAGGGGTGTGGGAGAGTTTGAGAGGGGGAGTGAGTAGGAGCAGGGTAGAATGAGTGTTGTTCAAATTCCATGATCAGAATCACAGCTTCAAAGATGAATCTAATTTTTGAAGAACTTGAACCTGATAAAAACGGGGGATCAACTGTGCAAACGCCTGCTCTTTCTGACACTTTACTCGCTGCCTAAAATCAAGATCAGATCAGTGAAGTTTCTTTAGCAATATGAAGTGACACTAGCATATGCATCTTGATTGCACTGGAATGGCCCATTCGGTCCTTCACTGGCCTGTGCTGCAATGATGTTATCAGCTCATTTTTCACCTCATTGCTTGCCTCAAGACACATTGCATTATTCATAGGATCATAGAATCCCTACAGTACAGAAGGAGGCCATTTGGCCCATCGAGCCTGCACTGACAGCAATCCCACCTAGGTCCTAACCCTATAACCCCATGCAGCCCCCCTGCTAATATTCCTGACACTAAGGGGCAATTTAGCATGGCCAATCCACCTAACCCACACATCTAACCGGCACGTCTTTCAGACTGTGGGAGGAAACCGGAGCACCCAAAGGAAACCCACGCAGTCACGGGGAGAACGTGCAAACTCCACACGACAATGACCCGAGGCTAGAATTGAACCTAGGTCCCTGGCACTGTGAGGCAGCAGTGCTGACCACTGTGCCACCGAGCTGCCCATTAACCAGCCTCACTGTCGTTCTGATGAGGTAAGCTTGGATTTCAATTCAGCAATTATTTAGGAAGTGATCAATTTGTGGATTTTTGTGGCTTCCATCTTTGTGGGGCGAGGGTGGGTGGGGTATGAGTTTGAATGGGGGGGGGGGGGAGCAGAAATGAAGCAACCGCAAGGCCCTCTGAACTATAAATCCACCTCTGGCCTGTTGTGTGCCACCTCTCCAATGTAATCCTATGTAAAATTAAACTTCATTTGTTGTAAAAGATTCCGGCAATCAGTTTGGGGGAAAGCAGGTGGCAAGAAGGGTATTTGTCTTTGACCCCTGGTGATGTCAGGATAGACAATTAAAGGATTAAATACTTACATTCCTTGGATTCTCTGATGTAATAATTGTGTGTCCAGTGTCTGTGATCCTCTAGGAAAAGTATATATAATTCTCAGTATAAAAACCTGCTGAGATGGGGAACCAGTGCTGCCCACCATTCTGGCCCGGGACAGATTTTAGACAATCTGCACATGCAAATGCGTTGTTTAACTCCAATTTGAACCCCCCTGGTTCCACTCAGGTAAATCAGGTCTCAACTGAGGTAATGTTTTTAAAATACACTTACATGAATATAGAGGTGTAAGAAGAAAGCATCCTCCTCCTGACCCCAGAATTAAAAAAAAACATGAGGCACTGATACTCTGGCAACCAATTCCCTCCGTCTCATCCATCAATCTCCATTTGACCAGTCATCCCTTTCGCCATCTATCTGAGGGCTATGCTAGCATCACAGCCCCAGTCGTCACACATACTCTCACTCTGCCTCTCACTTACCACAACTCACCCGCTTCATTAAAAAAGAGGCCCTGAGACCCTTTATTAAAGGTTCTTTGGGCCTCACCTTTCAGACGCATGAATTGTGCTTGTGTCGTGTTCAATTGTTTAACTTATCTGTGTTTGATTATGTGAGTTTGGTAACTGATCTATGCTTAGTGCTTGATTGGTTAAGCGTGGGTGTGGACTCAGGGCAAAGTAAATAGACACCACAGAAGTCAGGGTAAGCTGAGCCGTAAGCATGTGTGCAGACACTTTGTGATTGCAGAGATTTTTTTAAACTCTTGTAAGTAAACTTGTTGCACACTTAGAAACTAGTGTCACCTCTAGGTTGCTCTGAGATATATAAAAATATAGTACACCCTGCACTTCCTGCTGTCTGAACGTTTAGATCCTGATATGTACAGTGGCACCACTTACTCCATTCAGTATAACTCAGTGATACCAGTGGCACACTACATCTCGTTCAGCACAGTGGTTAGCACTGCTGCCTCACAGCATCAGGGACCCAGGTTCGATTCTGGCCTTGGGTGACTGTCTGTGTGGAGTTTGCACGTTCTCCCCATGTCTGCGTGGGTTTCTTCCAGGTGCTCCAGTTTCTTACCACAGTCCAAAGATGTGTAGGTTAGGCCATGCTAAATTTCTCCTGAGTGACAGGGGGATTAGCGCGGTAAATAGGTGGGGTGAAAGTTTAGGGCCTGGGTGGGATTGTTGTCAGTACAGGTTCAATGGGTCAAATGGCCTCCTTCTGCACTGTATCGATTCGGCGATTCAGTGCATTGAGACAATCTTAATTCCAAGCGATATATTCCCCAATAGGGAAATAAAAACATTTGCTATGGCACATGGACATTTCCTCCAGCTGACCATTCACACTGTGGAAATATGTTAGAGGAAATTAAGATAACTTGGTACTCGAAGACTAATAAATCAGGGTAGACTTATTTAGAAATGAATAAAGTACAGAAAAAGTATGAAGTACCTGGAATTACAAAGGTACAGTTGCATAGAAACACATATAACCACTGTTAGAGATTTTAAATATGTATTTTTGAAATATTCTCTACACCTTGGCCAAATACAGACTGCCCCAAGGCATAATGGGATGAAAGCTAAGTAAGATGAACCACATTCTTTAAGAACAATACAGCCACAAAGCACACTTTTTTTTTCAGTATATGTTACAAGTTCCCAAACACTAATATGAATGGAGCAATTCAACTTCTACTGATAAGAAGTGCTCAGCAGACAGTGAGAATGAGAATGTTTGAACTTTACGACCTACGTAATTGAGAGACACTGAGAAAAGTACCTTTGAACTTGATAACCTATGTAATTGAATTTGCTAAGAGACAAGTGGGTGGGAGCTTCCAGATTCTACGGAGCAATGAATTCTCATGCTGCCAGAGAATAGGATGTAATTGGCCAAGGTAAATAATCCATATTAATATGATTGGTCCATCCTATTAAGATGGACAGAATAGGTGGGGAGATGTTATTTTTTTGAAGCAGTATAATCGCAGAACATCTTGATAATGTAATTAGAGTAATTTGAGCTGTCTCAAAATGTTCTCCCTCCATGGACTGGGCAATAAAGTACATCTTCAACCAGAATTTACTGTCTCTGTAAGTTCTTTGTATTTGCTGAGCCGTATCAATAAAGAAAAATCTCCCTGCATGAAGCCAGCAAAATACATAGGTCTCTGAAAAACTCCTACAAAGTACCAGAAGGCATGGACTGTAAAATTTATTTTTATCTCACAATTTGCTATTCACCCCAAGGAGTGTAGAACAATCACAACAGTTCAAGATGAAGACCTATTTCCATCAACGGTTTCTTCCACACACCAAAAATGAAGTTACTTTTGCCTAATAGAGGAATAAGTTGTATTTGGCTAAACCATTTAACAAATAAATTTTTATGCTTTTTATGAGCAGACTTTGGTCCATTCTTGAAAGCAACTATTACTTGCACTACCAAGCAAATATCTTCTCAGAGAATGATAAGATAGTAGTTTGCATTATATTGTGGCAATTTCATCACATTCCCACAACATGATCTAGAGGTACATAAGTCATAGAATAGAATCATAGAATTCCTACATTGTAGAAGGAGGCCATTCAGCCCATCAAGTCTGCACCAACCCTCCGACAGAGCATCTTACCCAGGCTCCCCACTCTATCCCCATAGTCCTGTGCATTTACCCCACATCTCCCCCTAACCTACACATCTTGGGACACTAAGGGACAATTTAGCATGGCCAATCCAACTAACCCTCACATCTTTGGACTGTGGGAGGAAACCCACGCAGACATGGGGAGAACATGCAAACTCCACACAGACAGTGGCCCGAGGCCGGAATCGGACCTGGGTCCCTGGCGCTGTGAGGCAGCAGTGCTAACCACTGTGCCGCCGTGCCATGATCCGTTGAATTCTGATCTTCTTACCCCATTCTTGACATAGTTGCAGGGTGCTGTTATGGATTCCCTACCGATACCACAGTGAGGATAAGCATTTAGGCAGAGACACTTGTGCCATCCACATAGTCACTTTGGAGGCAGAACTTTGGAGGCAAGAAGGCACTGTCATTCGAGCAGGTTCGAAGGGCCGAATGACAGTGGAGGGTAATTCTAGTCTCTATGTTAATACAAACTGCAAGCATGTGAACAGAGACTTTTTATTGAATTACCCTCCAAGATTATTTTGTGTCCTATTTTCTAGGAGTTTGCCTTTATTTTATGCTGCTTGCCTACGGAGAAAATGCTCCAGTAAATTTTCTGTTTCAGATTATGTCTTTTGCTCATTTGTCTGTCGCATTCCAGGGCTCATAAATGAAATTGGACCAGAAAATGAGATTCAAGTGCTGGATAGCTGGCACTGACAACCAGCGGACAGCAGCTCTCGGTTTGGAAGAAAGGTTTTTCTGTGCCACGGGGCACAGAATTGTTGAAGCAGCACTTACTTAAATTGTGCAAACAGAATCTTGGACGGTTTATTCAACCATTTGTCAAAGTAAATTCTCCTGAGAGCCAGGGAGCATTGAGAGGCGGAAACAGGCCAGAACTGGAATATTCCGGATTCTGTTTTGATCATCAGTTTGTTTGTGAGACTTCGAGAAAAAAAAAAATCACTTGTACATTTTTCTGTTCATATTTCAGGCCAGGGAATTGGAGCAGGTCCTGTGGTGACATCACTCAGTCATTTTGGCAACACCGATATGACATTATGATGGTATTTCTTCACTGGAAAGATGGGCCAGTTAATAAATGATATCTGTGCAGTCTCTACCTCATTTCCTGAACATTTCAGAGCTGGAAAGGAGATACAAATCCACATCCTGATGTTGTCATTTAAAAACAACAATAAAAAGGCAGGCCAATGTGAAAACATCCAACAAATCTGTCTTTGTTCTGCTCACATTATTAAGGTCGGCACAGGTAGAATCCAGTTAAACCTGAGCCTTTTGGTCCAACGCCTGCCAGCATTTATAACCCGATCATAGAATCATACAGAACAGAAGGAGGCCTTTCAGCCCATCATGCCCGCACTGTCTCATTGAAAAAGCTATCCAATTAGGACGGCACGGTGGCACAGTGGTTAGCACTGCTGCCTCTCAGTGCCAGGGACCCGGTTTCGATTCCCGGCTTGGGTCACTGTCAGTGTGGAATCTGCACTTTCTCCCCGTGTCTCCATGGGTTTCCTCCGGGTGCTCCAGTTTTCTCTCACAATCTGAAAGACGTGCTGGTTAGGTGCATTGACCATGCTAATTTCTCCCTCAGTGTACCCACACAGGTGCCGGACTGTGGCGGCTAGGGGATTTTCTCAATAACTTTATTGCAGTGTTAACGTAAGCCTACTTGTGACACTAATGAATAAAAAAATTAGTCCCACCCCTGGGGTCGGCCATCCATAATCACACCCTTTGCTTATTCCTTTTTCAGGGCGTCAGTCTTGGCTGTCTCCTGAACCGAGGATGATGTCTTCTCAGGGTCACGAGTTTCTCCTATGGGTTGTCATGTGACTGAACAGGCCAATTGACGACCCGCCGATCTGTGGGAATGTGGGTAAGGATGTCCCACAAAGTAGTGGGATCCGAGTGCATGATTTGCTTCCTTTTCTTTCCCTCTCTGTTGCTGCTCTGCCTCATCATTAAGGTTTGGACTCAAAGAGCGGGATTTTCCAGCCGCGCTCGCCCCAAACCTGGAAAATTCTGCCCGAGGTCAATGGACCTTTGCATGGTTCATGTCCCACCCGCTACAATTCCCGTGGCGGGTGGGATGGTAAAATTCCACGCAAAGTGTGAATCAGCCATTTTGTACGAGTGCTGGGTTAAAAGTCTCCCAGACATTAATGTCAAAGCCGTTCTTCAAGGAGAGCTTCAGAGTGTCTTTGTAGTATTTTCTTTGTCCTCCCCTGGAACGCATTAATGCTCTCTTTCTCAGATAAAGTAAAGATTACCAGAAGTTTTAGTTTGATTCATATCATGCAAGCACGCATCTATAATTTGTCCTCATTGTGCCAACACTGAATGGGTTTCCTGTGTTAACTATTGCAATTGCCTCACAAGATTCTATTTTGGACATCGGCAATCATGTTTTATTCAAAATTCTTGAACATATTACTCAAAAGTGTGTCCAGACGTAGTAGTTGGCTGGTATTTAGAAAGAAGTAGTTTTTAGTTGTGCTTCAATGCTCCATCAATGTACCTGTCTCTTTGCACTTAGTAGCTTTCTGGGGATGGGGGACAATTAAGAACACATTCTAAATTTTGTCCCTATTTCAATCTTAGAACTGTGCTAGAGGTTATGACAGTAATTATACCATTAATTGAGGTCAGGAGTTATCAGTTCCCAGGAAATTAGAATCCCTCTGTGACTTGGAATTCAATACATCATAAAAAAGAATACAGTGGCAGTGTAGCTTTAATATTGTGCTGATTCCAGCTGCTTTTTCTATATATTGTCATATAGTTATGACAGGGTATTAACACTACAGTAGCTACCTGGAGGTAATTTCTATCATAACTTGTGGAGCAGGGGGGAGGGGGTAACATATTAGCATGCATAGAAGATTGGTTAGCTAACAAGAAACAGAGAGTATGCATAAGTGGGTCATCTTTAGACTGGTGAATGCAGTGCCGCAGGGATCAGGGCTGGGGCTTCAACAACTCCAATCTATATCAATGACTTGCATGAAGGGGCCAAATGTATGATTGCTAAATTTGCTGGTGGCACCAAGATGGGTAGGAAAATAAGTTGTGAAGAGGACTTAAGGAGCCTGCAAAGGGATATGGATAGGCCAAGTGAGGGGCCAAAACATTTGCAGGTAGCAACTAATGTGGGAAAATGTGAACTTGTCCAATTGGGCAGGGAGAATAGATAAGCAGCGTCTTATTTAACTGAAGAGAGATTGCAGAACTCTGAGGTGCAGAGGGATCTGGGTGTCCTGGTACATGAATCACAAGGGGTTAACCTGCAGATACATCAAGTGCTAACAAAAGCAAATTGATTGTTGTCATTTGTTGCAAGAAAAATGGAATATAAAAATAAAGACATCTTACTGCAATTGGTGAGACCACATCTGGAGTACTGTGCACAACTTTGGTCTATTTTAAAAGGATAAAAAAATGCATGAAAAGCAGTTCAGAGAAAGTTCACTCAACTGATACCTGGGATGGGGCAGTTATCTTTAGAGGAAAGGTTGGAGTTTAGAAGAATGAGAGGTGATCTTCCTGAAACATATAAGATCCTGAGAGTACTTGACAGGGTGGATTCTGAAAGGATGTTTCCCCTTTTTGGGGAGAGACTAGAACTAGGAGACTGTAATGATTTTAATCAGGCAAATGAGGTTGGCCTGTTTGATTATGAACTCCCTGACTAAGGGTCAAATTGATGGTCCAGTCAGGGAGCCCAATGCTCTGTATTTAAACAGGAGTGTCAGTTCCTCTGGCACTCCAGATGTAGACTGCACACTCAGAGCATTCTGTATAGTGTTGTTGGATCTTGTAAATAAGGGGATTTTGGTGAAGGGACTTCCGCCTCCAAGGACTTATTACAGAGACACAGTTTAAAAATAAATGGGTCTGCCACTTAAGGCTCAGATGAGGAGATATTGCTTCTTTCAGAGGGTCGTAGCCTTTGGAATTTTCTTCTCTAGAGAGTGGAGAAGCGGAGGCAGAGTCGGAATATTTTTAAATCGGGGGAAGATGCATTCTTGACTAAAAAAGGAGTCAAATGATATCAGGGATGGGTGGGAATGTGGAATTGGGGCCACAATCTGATCAGCCACGATCTTATTGAATAGTAGAGCAGGCTCAAGGGGCCCACTCCTGCTCCTGATTCGTATGTTCTATTTACTTAGTGAAATGCAGTGCAGCAATACATTGCAGCAAATGGGTTCTTCCCAGTGTTATAACGTACAGTAATAATAAAATCAATCATTAGCTGAGTTTCTTCCTTTGATTCAATGATTCAATTCAGTCAAATCACTCAGTCATTTTCTGTGACTGAAAAAAAACCTGAATTGTCCAGTAGGTTGAACTGGACAATGTAAAGAATGTGGCAAGCTGGAAAGTTGGTGCAAAACTGAATTATCGGTGAATCTGGAAGGGGTAATTTTCAACTCATGGTAGACTGCATCTCGCATACATTATATGTCGGAATTAATGTAGTGATTTTGATGAAGATCTGAAAAAGGTAGCACAAGCTGCCCAAATGAGGGAAGAGATGCAAAATGGACCAGTGACATCATCTCTCTCTCCCTGTTCTGGAAATAACTGCAGAGAGAGATAATATTAGGCGAGAGGAACTTCAAATGCCATAGCATCCACACTGGATAAGAATGGATTGCAGTTAAAAGAGACTGCCTCAAGAAAAATACTAAATCACCTTGGGCCACAACACCCGGAATTTCCAGACCAAACGAAGGAATGTTGAAATGTATATTTATTCTTCCTTACAGACTTTAACTCTTCTCAATTCCACTTCCCCAACCCTGTAATTTGTTGTGTATGTGTGTGTGTGCGTGCGCATGTGCGTGAGTGTGTCTGAGATCTGGCTGGCTTATTTCTTCATATAGCTTTATAGACCATCAAGTACATTCTGAGGTGGCACAGTGGTTAGCACTGCTGCCTCACGGCACCTGGGTTAGATCCCAGCCTTGGATGATTGTGTGGAATTTGCACATCCTCCCCTTGTCTAAGTGGGTTTCCTCCGGCTACTCCAGTTCCCTCCCACAGTCCAAAGATGTGCAGGTTAGATGGATTGGCCATGATAAATTGCTCCTTAGTGTCCAAAGGTGTGTAGGTTAGGTGGATTAGCCAGGGTAAATGCATGGGATTAGGCAGATAGGGCTGAGGGCAGGGCCTGGGTGTGATGCTGTTTCAAAGAGTCAGTGCAGACCTGATGGACCAAATGGCCTCTTCCTGCACTATAAGGATTCTATGGTTATATAATCTTGAATTGAAAAAAATTACAATTTTCTAAAATTTCAAACTCTCACGTGTGGGAAAGAGGGATTTGTATTCACTCCTCTGAACTTGGTCTCAATAAGCCCTTAGGAACACAGAGAAGGGGTTGAAGTGTTTACAAGACTGAGATAGTGGGGCAATGACCAACACCGGGGTGTGGAAACACTGGGAAATGGGTTGGAATGTGCAACCCTGCAGTATGGGAAAATGGATTGTGAACAAATAGTTGTGATCTGAGCTAATCTGTTGAGTGTCACAGTCACTGTATAGGTGCAACATTTTGAAGTAGGAAGAGCAATTTTCCTAAGTACGAGGAAGATAAATCCAGAAAAAAAGAGAGGTGGCTGGTTGAATGGTTTTGAGTTTGAAGAAGGATCATCCAGAGGAGCTAGTTGAGGGAAATCCTTTGAGAGAGTGATGGTCAGGGCAAGGTCTGTGAAGTTGCTGACATGACTTACCAGCTGCATAAATGGACAAGTTCCAGTCAGGCTGCCGGTTTACATTGAGTCTAAGTAAAACAACCATTTTGATGCCTTTTGTGGTTTGTGCTAAAAGAAAACTCTCCTACCCACTTAGACTGAAGCCTCCCTGTTCAGACCAAATTCTAGACCAACAAACCAATTAAAAAGAACATACAATCATAGAATCCCAACAGTACAGAAGGAGGCTATTCGGCCCATCGAGTCTGTACTGACCACAATCCCACTCAGGCCCTATTCCCTTATTTACCTTGCTAATCTACCTGACACTAGGGTCAATTTAGCATGGCCAACCAACCTAACCCACACATCTTTGGACTGTGGGAGGAAACCGGAGCACCCGGAGGGAACCCACGCAGACACAGGGAGTAAGTGTAAACAGTAAGTGCAGACAGTAATCCGAGGCTGGAATTGAATCCGGGTCCCTGACGCTGTGAGGCAGCAGTGCTAACCACTGTGCCACCGTACCGCCAATAAAATCCTATATTTAAAAGCATATTAATTGAGAATTCATACAGAACAAGTGAGGTCACAGTAATTTTTAAGAGGAACTTCAAAGATGTACTTTACCTGAATTGGTGGCTTGATTTGAAATATTTTATGATGCTCCCTTAAGAATTGGTTTGAATGAGACTAATTAATTCGTAATATCTTAGCATCTTAAAACTGAGAATAACTCAGGTATTTTTGGATTTTCTCCTTGTTTTCCTACACTCAGGAAGGAAACACATTTTATTATTTCAGAATACGTGGGCACCAGACTGTATCCAAAACTGGCTGAACAATTTCTGGCTCTAATATTAGATATTTTTGGAAGGAAATGGTTGAAAGAGGTGCTAATTAAATTCATATCACAGTTATAATTACGGAATAAAGTATTCATTGATAAAGGAAATGAGGCTGATTCATAATCAGGAAGCTGTGCGTCAGTTTAATTATTTGCTGAACCGACAGAAAGTTTTGGAGTTGAAATATTTTGATGAATTCGTCCGTGACAACACCACATTTAAGAGCTGAATGTGCAGCTCGTGTAAATCATGGTAAACCTAATTTATGGCTCTGTATTACATTCAGATGGAATTCAGGTTATTCCAGTTTTGAATCATACAACAATCTTGTGAAGGATCATAGAATCCTACAGTGCAGAAGGAGGCCATTCGGCCCATCGTGTCTGCACCGACCACAATCCCACCCAGGCCCTTTTCCCGTAACCCCATGCATTTACCCTAGCGTGTCCCCTGGCCATTAAGGGGAAATTTAGCATGGTCCATCCACCTAACCCACACATCTTTGGAGTGCGGGAGGAAACCGGAGCACCCGGAGGAAACCCACGCAGACACGGGGAGAACGTGCAAACTTCACACAGACAGTGACACAAGCCGGGAATTGAACCTGGGTCCCTGGCGCTGTGAGGCAGCAGTGCTGACCACTGTGCCACCGTGCCACCCACCTAGACTTGGATAGACTGTGAAAGAGGATTGTCTACGAAAAGGTTAAAATAGGCAGCGATTGGAAATAAATAAAATGGAGGAAAAGACTGACATGGAAGTGGGGGGAATGTTCAGTCAAGAATTCTAGAACAATTTCCCTTGATAGAGTGATGGGAGGCTCCAAACTTAAGTTCAGTATTTTTTTTATTCATTCATGGAATGTGGGCGTTGCTGGTGGGGCCAGCATTTATTGCCCATTCCTGAGGGCAGTTAAGATTTTGATTTTTTTGATTTGATTTAGTATTGTCACATGTATTGGGATACAGTAGAAAGTATTGTTTCTTGTACACTATACAGACAAAGCATACTGTTCAGACAGTACATAAGGGAGAAGGAAAGGAGAGGGTGCTTCCCTAAAAGACATTAGTGAACGAGATGGTTTTTTTTTAACGACAATTGCCAATGGTTTCATGGTCATATTTCCAGGTTTTTATTGAAATCAGATTTCACCATCTGCCGTGGTGGGATTCGAACCCAGGCCGCCAGAGCATTACTGGGTCTATGGATTCCTAGTCCAGTGACAATACCAATACATCTCTGCCTCCCCTAATGCTGTTTACAGATTAAGGTATTGTGTATCATATATAGTAAGAGCTAAATCTAATATGACATGGGGGTAATTTGGTTTGCATAAGTAAAGCAAAAACTGGCGGGCGGGCGGGGGGCGGGGGGCGGGGGGGGGGGGGGGGGGTGGTGAATTTCTTCACTGCTTTCAGTGCATTAATTGTACATGATGTTTTCAGGAACATTTTTCGGACAGCACTTTGGCTCAGTTTGTGCTCTTGAAATACTTTTCTCCTTGGTGCTTTTTGAACTGTCCCAGAATCGCCATATCAAATCCTGGTTGACCTTATTTGAACATGGCAGAATGAGGACCATTGGTGGAATAACTCTGAGTTTTCTTAATCCACAGACCTAACACACTCTGGGTAAGGCGATGGCCTAGTGGTATCATCGCCAGACTATTTATTAATCCAGAAACTCAGCTAACATTCTGGGGATCTGGGTTCGAATTCCGCCATGGCAGATGGTGGAACTTGAATTAAATTATAAAAATCTGGAATTAAGAATCTACTGATGACCATTGTCAATTGTTGTAAAAACCCATCTGTTTCACTAATGCCCTTTCGGGAAGGAAATCTGCCATCCTTACCTGGTCTGGCCTACATGTGACTCCAGAGCCACAGCAATGCGGTTGACTCTCAACTAGGGATGGGCAATAAATGCTGGCCAGCCAGCGACACCTATGTCCCATGAATAAATTGCAAATTAAGTGATGGTGGAGTGTAAGTGACAGACCTTTATGAAGATCAGTTGGTACAAACATAAGGTCCAATCCAGAGATTTGCATAATGATTTATACAGCTGGGGAATTCATTATTTTTTGTCATTCTGCCTACAGGTACTTACACTTGTTTCTTGCTGCATTAGACAGCATTTGTATCCTTCATCTCATATTGAGTCCATCTGAAGTTTATTTATTAGTGTCACAAGTAGGCTTGCATTAACACTGCAATGAAGTTTCTGTGAAAATCCCCTAGTCGCCACACTCCAGTGCCTGTTTGGGTACACTGAGAGAGAATTTAGCATGGCCAATGCACCTAACCAGCACGTCGTTTGGACTGTGGGAGGAAACTGGAACACCCGGAGGAAACCCACGCAAACATGGGGAGGAAGTGCAGACTCTGCACAGAGAACGACCCAATCCAGGAATTGAACCCGGGATCCCTGGTGCTGTGAGGCAGCAGTGCTAACCATTGTGCCACCATGCCACAGGTGTGGCATTCTCTACGGGCCCCTTCTTGTATGTTGTTGTCATGGAAGAGGAAGAGAACTGTACAGGAGAGAGCATATTCTTCCCTCAATGGAAATTTAATCAGGTTTAAAATAGAGAGCTGATTGAGCCATCACCTGTTTCACAACATTGCACAAATTTCCCCCACTTAGTGAGGCGGCACAGTGGCACAGTGGTTAGCACCGCTGCCTCTCAGCGCCAGGGGCCCGGGTTCAAATCTGCATCTTATATCATCGACTTTTACCCCGAGATAGGAACTTTTTGGGTGGCATGGTGGAACAGTGGTTAGCACTGCTGCCTCTCAGGACCCGGGTTTGATTCCCAGCTTGGGTCACTGTCTGTGTGGAGTTTGTATGTTCTCCTTGTGTCTGCGTGGGTTTCCTCCAGTGCTCTGGTTTCCTCCCAAGGCCCAAAGATGTACGGGTTAGGTGGATTGGCCATGCTTAATTGCCCCTTAGTGTCGGGGGGGACTAGCTGGGTAAATACATAGGGCTATGGGGATAGGGCCTGGGTGCGATTGTTGTCGGTACAGGCTCAATGGGCCGAATGGCCTCCTACGCTGTAGGGATTCTATGATTCTAGTGGGTTCCTTTCTTACTTGGTGTGTCTGTGCAGAGTTGCTTCTGCATCGAGTAGGATTTAAGCAGCAATGCTTTGTGTTCTCTTCCTCGAGGCCTTTGGAAAATGTCCCCCATACACGGAATTAATTTTCTCAAGATTAAATTGCTTCCATGGCAATCAGTTGTTTGGGAAGGCTGCCAGTTGGAGCAATGGAAATTCGGAGAATCACACATTTGCCTTTTCTACAATAAATCATGTTCCTGAGAGTGGCCACTTAGAGGCAGCGAACAGTGTTCAGATTGCGGAGCCCAATTAGCTCAAAACTTCAGTGCATTTTCTGACAATTAAAAAAAGTCCCACATGCCCTGGGATAAATTCAGCTGCAAATTTAGCACTCCGTTTTTGCAGCCATTTCAATCCCCTTGATTCACAATCCGGTTTCCTCGCAGCTTCCATCTGCTGTCTGGATTCCAGTCGCTCCCTCATCCCTAAATGAGTGTTCCCCGGTCACTCGCAACCTGCCTCTCTCAGGAATAGGTAGCAAATCTAATTCCAAGAATTAAATTCAGTGAAACATTCATCGGGGATTCTCATAGTCGGCAGTGGATGGGCAGACATGAACACAGCTTCTCAACTTGCTATCAAATGTGGATAAGCACCGAATCCTGATAGAAACATTTCTCAATAAAAGTCCAAAATGGGAATTCTGGTCATGTAAAATTGCCAGGATGGACACATCCTCTGTTTAACATAGAATAGAATCCCTACAGTGCAGAAGGAGACCATTTGGCCCATCAAGTCTGCACCGACCACAATCCCACCCAGACCCTATCCCTATAACCTCATGTATTTACCCTGCTAGTCCCCCTTTAACAAGGCATCAGGTAATGATAAATGATCAGGATTTCAGGTCTAAAATCCCTGGGATTGTGTCTGTACCAAACAGGTGAGTAGGCCATTGGAGAACAGACAAATTTGGGATTGTGCCCCATTTTGTCCTCTGTCAGAAATCTCGATGGGGGTCAGGGGAGAAGGCGAGTGCATCTTGAATCGCTCCCATCAAGTTTATAAGAAATGTAAAGTCATAATTGGTTTTAACATTGATTGATGTTGGACAATAATATTCCCAGGTCATTGTTTGACGAGCAGAGACTTCTCCCAATGATCTGACCAACCTTCCTACTTGGAAACAGCACCATTCAAAAGTGGCTATGGTGATTGCCTATGTAACAGAGATAATTGCATTTCAAAACACCACATGGTATAAACCATCAGTGAGACCCCTAAAACACTACGTAAAAACTTGAAAAATTATTTTTAGGAAAAATAAAAATGTCCTTTGCACCTGGATTGATGATATTCGAATTACTATGATTGATGTTGTTAATTACATGGCTGCAGTGCTCATTATTTGTCACAGAGCAAAGAAACTTTAAATCGCAAAATAAACACGAATCTGTGCCCTTCATTTATGCAACACTTAAAATATAACTGTGAGGATGGCTTTCACAACTGAGTATTTAAAACACTTCAGTTTTCTGTTGGATTTAGTCAATTTGCTATAAAACAGCAATCTATTTATTGGATCAATCATTATGCTGTAGTCTAAATTGAGTACCAATAGAGGTTAAATTCATGGCACTCAGAAAAGTTACTTCAAAAACCATCGAAATTTGTCCTAATTGCTGTTCTCAGCAGCTCTGATGTAAATGTCTTGTTCGGGGCATTATCCTGTGCCTAAATGTGATCTCACCTCATTTCTCCGCTGCACCTTCTGTTTTATCATTCTCACCTCATTCCCACTTCTGCGGTATTCCTGCAACTTTCTATTTTTGTGTGCTTTATATCATCACTTCATCTGGTTTAAGACAATGCAATTCACACCACTTTGTCCATTAAAACTAACTCACCCAAACACCCCCTGCCTGCCAATGCAGCTGGTATTGATAACCGAGATTTGGGTAATGCCACATTGGGATGTAGCATAATGCAATGCTTTGTGCTGGCTTGGCCTTGTTAATACTGGAAATTAGGAGGGAGGGGTGGTGCGGGAGCAATTTACAGCATCGCTAATGACATTGGAACTACTCCAGTGAAAGCCTTGAGTACGCACAGTCACTCAAAGTTATGGTCGCAAGATTTCCAGTATCTGGCAGTGTTGGGAAACATTTTGATCAGACCAGCTTGAAAACTGTGTGTTACCAGGGGTTGAACAGTGAGATATTGAAATTCAGAATGTGCACTTTTGTTATGACAAATGCTTTAAAAAGTGAAGAGCAGTTTGGTGGGCTGAAGTTCTTTTTTTCCGTTTGTAAAGATCCGGTGTGAAATGGGTGTCTCTCAGATCAGATCATGGCAAATGTGGGCCCATGTCCTGAAGGAGGTCATCTGCCCATCTAGTCTGCACTGGCTCTCGAAAGAGCATCTTGCCCAAGTCCAACCCCTCCAACCTCCCCCCCCGCCCTATCCCCATAACATTGTGCATTTACCATGGCTAATCCACCTGACCTGCACATCTTTGGACACCAAGGGTGATTTAGCATGGTCAATCCACCTAACCTGCACACCTTTGGAGTGTGGGAAGAAACCGGAGCACCCGGAGAAAACCCACACAGACATGGGGAGAATGTGCAAACTCCACGCAGTCACCCAAGATCGGAATCGAACTCGGGTCACTGGTGCTGTGAGGCAGCAGTGCTAACCAGTGTGCCGCTGTGCTGCCCTGGTTAATTGCATGCAAAAACAAGATTGGTCGATGTAGGAAATAGCAATGTTCCAATGGTGCCTTGCGTGTCACACTGAGGACCTGGGTGTCTAAATCAAAGGAAGGATGTTTAATTTTCCAGAGGTAAACATTCCATACCCAAATAGTCATAAACAGGAAGATTCCGGTCCCTACCCCATTGACAAAAGTGCCAGGGACCCGGGTTCAATTCTGTCCTCGTGTCACTGTCTGTATAGAATTTGCATGCTCTCCCCATGTCTGCGTGGGTTTCCTCTGGGTGCTCCGGTTTCCTCCCACAGTCAAAAGATGTACGGGTTAGGTTGATTGGCTTTGCTACATTGCCCCTTAGTATCAGGGGGATTAGCAAGGTAAATGCGTGGGGTTACGGGAATGGGGCCTGGATGGGATTGTTGTCAGTGCAGGCTTGAATGGCCTCCTTCTGCATTGTAGAGTTTCTATGATTCTATTGGGGGTGTGAGTTGGTGGCAGAGCAGGTGGGTTCAGCTGTCGTTGGGGTGCAGGAGACCAGGAATCGGAGGGGGAAAATCAGAGGTTGTCCAATCACTATAATGAGTGGAGGCTTTGATTGGCAAAAGGGAGGCCATCAGTTGCCTTGAGGATCCATCTGCCGTGGGGAAGCAGTCCCGCTCTCCGTGGCTCACAAGGAATGCCTGGAAAGGCTCTAAACTGCTAGGACTGGAAACTCAGGGGCAATAAATGGCACTGCAGCCTGGAAATCTAACTTTCTCCTTTCTTCAAAACGATCATTGTACTAACACACCCAAGTGTAAGACCGCAAATGGGTTACAAAGGATAGGTATCAGCACATGTTCGGCATTTCAACAAACTGTAACAATCAACATTGGATCATCTCTGAAACCAATTTCCCCTTCACCCCTCATCTCCACCAGAAGACATGGAGAAAGCAAACTCAATCATTGCAAATCAACTTGCCCTGCCAATACAGGATGAACTAAAGACATGAACCAAAGCAAAAGTTCCATAAGAGTTCAGTCCCTGTGGAACAGCTTAAGAAAGCAAGGTTAATGTATAAACAATACAGCTTCTTCTTTACACAGTAAACAGAGCTAATGTCAAGTATCTGAAACAAAGCCCTTAGATGGTGCCATAGATCACACAAACCATTAGCTGAGTGCTGCACCATTTACTGTGCCAGACAGTTCAAATGGCATTCCATTTTAAATGAGTTTCCATTAACCTAAAATTACTGATGAATGTATTTCTTTGGCAAGTCAGTAGATGCTGAATATGCAACAAAATTGAATAACGCTTAGTAGAGCAATATTTTTCCAACTTCAAATGCAATTTTCCGTGAGCTATTTGTTTTTAAGTATACAATATATTGTAGGGCAGAAATCTTGAATTTTTTGACTGGTGCTCTGTTTTTCACTCCTAAAAATACACTTTATATACTTTGATATGCTGGATGTTAATGTGAAGATAATCATTTTAGCTGCACACAACATAGATCACACCTATTCCATAATAATACCAGTTCGATCCAGCAGAATATCCAAAGGTTGACAATATAGTCGAGTATACAATGGATATAATGCACAGGGGTATCGACGAATGAGTGGCTCCCATTTTTCAATCTGTATTTCAAAACAATCTGGTCTTCTGCTGTTGTGTATAGTAATGGTTCCTACTTCCTGCTTTTGAAGCCACGAGTGAAGCGGTTACAATGATGAGGCTGCCATTGCCAGGGAAGCTAATAACCCAGTATTCCAGTCTTCTTCATTGTGGTAATACGAGAAGCTAGCAATGGAGATGCTAAATCAGCCAAAGTTAATTTCCAAAACCAATATTGGAAACCTCTTCTGAAACTAATGAGAAGGTCACCAAGTCAGCTTGCTTGCCATCGAAAGACCGACAGAGTGACATTTCCTAATAGATCAAAATATTCATATGCAATCCTGTAGTGGGTTGGATCTCAAACAATGATGAGATGGAGAACAGGAAAGATATAGAACATAGAACACTACAGCACAGGAACAAGCCTTTAGAGTCATAGAGGTTTACAGCATGGAAACAGGCCCTTCGGCCCAACTTGTCCATGCCGCCCTTTTATTTTAAAACCCCTAAGCTAATCCCAATTGCCCGCATTTGGCCCACATCCCTCTATACCCATCGTACCCATGTAACTATCTAAATGCTTTTTAAAAGCTAAAATTGTACCCGCCTCTACTACTACCTCTGGTAGCTTGTTCCAGACACTCACCACCCTCTGTGTGAAAAAATTGTCCCTCTGGACACTTTTGTATCTCTCCCCTATCACCTTAAACCTATGCCCTCTAGTTTTAGACTCCGCTACTTTTGGGAAAAGATATTGACTATCTACCTTGTCTATGCCCCTCATTATTTTATAGACCTCTATAAGGTCACCCCTCAGTCTCCTATGCTCCAGAGAAAAAAGTCCCAGTCTATTCAGCCTCTCCTTATAAGTCAATCGATCAAGTCCCGTTAGCATCCTAGTAAATCTTTTCTGCACTCTTTCTAGTTTAATAATATCCTTTCTATAATAGGGTGACCAGAATTGCACACAGTATTCCTAGGGTGGCCTTACCAATGTCTTGTACAACTTCAACAAGACGTCCCAACTCCTGTATTCAATGTTCTGACCAATGAAACCAAGCATGCCGAATGCCTTCTTCACCACTCTGTCCACCTGTGACTCCACTTTCAAGGAGCTATGAACATGTATCCCTAGATCTCTTTGTTCTGTAACTCTCCCCAACGCCCTACCATTAACTGAGTAAGTCCTGCCCTGGTTCAATCTACCAAAATGCATCACCTCGCATTTGTCTAAATTAAACTCCATCTGCCATTCGTCAGCCCACTGGCCCAATTGATCAAGATCCCATTGCAATTGGAGATAACTTTCTTCACTGTCCACTATGCCACCAATTTTGGTGTCAACTGCAAACTTACTAACCATGCCCCCTATATTCTCATCCAAATCATTAATATAAATGACAAATAACAGTGGGCCCAGCACTGATCCCTGAGGCACACCGCTGGTCACAGGCCTCCAGTTTGAAAAACAAGTTTCTACAACCACCTCTGGCTTCTGTCAAAAAGCCAATTTTGTATCCATTTAGATACCTCACCCTGGATCCCGTGAGATTTAACTTTATGCAACAACCTACCATACCCTTCAGCCCACGATGTTGAGCCGAACATAATGCCAAATTAAACTGATCACTTCTGCCTGCCCTTGATAGAGAACCTAGAGAACTGGTGCGGTGACAATAATCTCTCCCTCAGTGTCAGTAAAACGAAGGAGCCAATCATCAGCTTCAGGAAACCTAGTGGAGGACATGCCCCTGTCTACATCAATGGTGATGAATAGGAAATGGTTGAGAGCTTCAAGTTTCTAGGTGTTCAGATCAGCAACAATCTGTCCTGGTCCCCCATGCTGACACTATAGTTAAGAAAGCCCACCAACGCCTCTACTTGCTCAGAAGGCTAAGGAAATTTGGCATGTCCACTATGACTCTCACTAATATTTACAGATGCACCATAGAAAGCATTCTTTGCAGATGTATCAGAGCTTGATATGGCTCCTGCTCTGCCCAAGACTGCAAAAAACTACAAAGGGTTGTGAACGTAGCCCAGTCCATCACGCAAACCAGCCTCCCATCCATTGACACTGTCTACACTTCCCACTGGATCGGAAAAGCGGCCAGCATAATCAAGGACCCCACGCACCCTGGACATACTGTCTTCCGCCTTCTTCCATCGGGGAACGATACAAAATTCTGAGGTCACGTACCTACCGACTCAAGAACAACTTCTTCCCTGCTGCCATCAGATTTTTGAATGGATGTACCTTATATTAAGTTGATCTTTCTCTACACTCTAGCTGTGACTGTAACACTACATTCTGCACCCTCTCCTTTCCTTCTCTTTCATGTACTCTATGAACGGTATGTTTTGTCTGTATAGCGTACAAGAAACAATACTTTTCATTGTACACTAATAGAGGTAACAATAGTAAATCAAATGAAACCAAACTGTAGAACACTACAGTGCCTTGCCAAGCATAACCATGGACTAACATAGAAGTCTATGGGCGCTAACGCTTTCTTAGTGCATGGTACCTGCAGAGAAAGATTGGTTTTATATGGGAAATGGAGGCATACTTCACTAAAACAATGATATGACAATCATTTTGGAAGCATCTATGTATAGTAGAGATTACAGAGTAACTAAATATAATATAAAATAAAGGAGTAATTTATATTTTGATGTAATTTGAAGCCACAAAAGCCCTAATAAGCAAAGACCGACCAAGATAAAGTCAGCCTAACCAGCAGCGCTGGCTACCGACTTCAGTGATTCAGAGCAAATGTTTCACAACCCAAACCGGAATTAATGACGAGCAGTATAAAAGCAAAATACTGCGGATGCTGCAAACCTGAAATAAAAATGGAAACTGCTGGATAAACTCAGCAAGTCCGGCAGCATCTGTGGAGAGAAAAACAGGATTAACATTTCAAAACTGTACGAATCTACTTCCGAGCTCTGAAGAAGAGTCACATGGACTCGTAACGTTAGCTCTGTTTCCCTCTCTGCAGATGCTGCCAGACCCTGCTGAGTTAATTCAGCAGTTTCCGTTCTTATTATTAATGATAAGTGGGCAGGATGATCCCTGCTGCTGTGGCTCTGAGGGGGCACATGAAGCTGCTGAGGATTTCTTGCTTGACATCTCTCAAGAGTCTGACTGATCAGAGGAAATCTATGAACAGTACGGAAGTCACTGAGACTCAACACACAGGCCTTGCTCTAGAGGTTATAGAGTCAGTGCTTCTTGTGTGAGAGACAATCTGCACCAAAGGCATGGGTGTGGTTTCAAGAGGGGCCTCTTGATTCAACATTGGAGATTGAAACCAGCTTAACAACCAGAACTGGAATTGTTCCAGTGAATAATATTTTCACAAGCATATTGCAGAGATTTGCAACTTATAACATTTGACTTGCTGGATACAGGGGGTAAAATGCACAAAGGAGAAAACATTTTTATTTATTCACGATACAGCTGAATACTGCGGAATATTTGACTGTAAACCTAAGGATCGTACCAAAGTTAAAGTTTATTTATTAGTCATAAGTAAGACACTAACATCCCCATAAACCTGCGCATTTTACCATGGCTAATCAACCTAACCTACACATCTTTCGGACTGTGGGAGAAAAACTGGAGCACCCGGAGGAAACCCACGCAGACACGGGGAGAATGTGCAAACTCCACACAGACAGTGACCCGAGCACAGGAATCGAACCCAGGTCCCTGGCGCTGTGAGGCAGCAGTGCTAACCACTGTGCCACTGTGCCACCCCAAGGTGTAGCTGTAGCTTTAGTGTGATGTGATCAAATCTTTTCAAGCAGAAACAGTGGCCTCAAGTCCCATCAGAAATGCATCAAAGAAATGATAGGAACTGAAAATAACAGACATCCATTGTACTTCCCAGGCACGTCTCTCATTCCCTGTCCATCGTTGTCCTTTCTGCTTATTGCATTTCCCTGCATCAACTCATTTCCTCTCACAGGCGCGCTCTCATTACCATTTATCTGTAAAATTGTGTCATATTTGCAATATCATACTGGAGTTCTCAACAATTGTTATAAACGTGGAGGGGAAAATATATCAGGAAAACTAAACAAGGAAAAAATGAAATTATATTCAAATGCAAAGCCCTTTTAATAAACAATGATGTATTCAGTTAAAGTATTGCCTCCAGTGAACTGGGATACCAATCTTGAACATAATTTAAATCTCTGGAGATTTTTATTTATTTCTATTTTCAATATTTACCTTTGTGAATAAATCATTCAAACGCGCAGTGAAACCTGGCAGAAGGAAAGCCCGACCTGGGCATTCAACACTGCAGCGCTAATTTGGTTCAATGAACTGGCATCTTGTAAATCTCTTTTGCGTTCAGCAAAAGGATTAGAAACATACTTTTATGGCAGGAAGAAAATGTCGTTTTGTCAATTAGTTTTTGGCAAGAATATAAAGCAGCAGATGGCTTGTTTTAACTATGCTCCTATCAGTTCTTGCATTCTCCCTTAAGAGTAGCCACTTTACATTTGGAAAATGGTTGCAAACTTTCAATTCTGCAGAATCTAGTTGTGCGTTAAAAATTTGCTGTTTGTTCCTTTGGTAGCATCAGGCTTGTTTAATTGGACCGAGGCCTGGATTTTCACCTTGATGGAGAGCCTCTCTGTTGTGGCGAAAATGACAGAAGTGCCTCAAAATCCTCCAAACATGGCAATTCCCACTTTCGCAGATGGAAAATCTGACGTCTGGGCAGCCATTTATAGAAGGGGTGTTGGCGGAGTCGGGAAGTATCCTAACTCTGTGTACCTAACTCATGAACAAGAATCCACACTAGAGAGAGGATAGCAAATAATTCCCCCTTCACACTAGATATGCTGCAAACTCTGAAGACACTCTGAAGCTCTTCTTGAAATATGATAGCAATGACATTAATGACTGCGGGACACACTTGCTACCAACTGCTCAGCGTGGTGGCAACTTCCAGCTGCATCACGCTTCAAGTGCCAATGTCTTCATGATGAGACAGAGCAACAGCTGAAAAGGAAAAGAAATCCTGCACTCCGGATCCCACTGCACCCTGGAATGCCCTACACCAAGTGCCCAAAGATCTGCAGCTCAAAAATCAAGCTGTTTAATCAGACGGCAGAGACTCATAACCGTGATTCATTGAACCCCCGCAGTGCAGGAGGAGGCCAATTGGCCCATCAAGTCTGCACCCACTCTCCGAAAGAGCAGTCACCTAACTTGCGCATCTTTGGACTGTGGGAGGAAACCAGAGCAACCGGAGGAAATCCACGCAGACAAGGGGAGGATGTGCAGACTCCACATAGACAGTGACCCAAGGCCAGAATTGAACCCGGGTCCCTGGCGCTGTGAGGCAGCAGTACTAATCACTGTGCCACCCGAATCATGGTGGGGGGAGGGTGGGCCATGCCAACATGACTGGATGTCATCCTTGACTCGAGAGACAGTCGCCACTGACAATGGCACCCTGGAGCTGAAATTGTGATCATTCCAACATATTGGCCATATCTAACTGACTGTTTGTTTTACTGTGGAAAAGCATACCCTTTATTTCATTGTCATAATGAGCACTTGGATAAAGATTGACCAGGGTAGTCAGAAAGTCCCACTTCACCCAAGAGGAGCTGCATCCAGATTGTGAGACGTCGATTGTCCACCCTTGTATTTTACATACTTGAAACTGGAACGTATTCCTGGACCAGCAGAGCGATAATGCAGGGCTCGGTAACAAATAAAACATTCAGCTGTTTAATTTCCACAGGGGCGCAATTCACAAAACATTCCTCTGTGCAGTGTTTTAAAGCTGCAGTTAACCAATTAAAAATGAGTCAATGATTGTACTGAAAGGTTGCATAAAGAAATCTTACATAAATACCTCATAAATGCTGCTAATTTGAACCCTTTAATGCAAAGTGAATACAAGCAAGGCAAGAAAGAAATCCATTTGCAGATTTATTGGAACTTTTCCCTTCTCTGTACTTCCCAGAAAATTCAGCCCTTGGCCATTAATTGTTACACTTTCACATCACATTGTTCCATTGAAGTAACTTGGGCGGATCACATATCATGCGTGGAATTAAGTGTAATTTTGGGTGAGAAAACCGGCGTTGGATCAGATTGCAATTTTCCCGCATTTTAGTCATTTTTCAGGAGAGAGGTGAGTTTTACACCGGTTCTGAAAGAGGTGGGGACTAAACACGCCAGTAAGCCTGACTTGCTGCAGAACTATCTGCAAATGTGTGGCAGGTAGTTCTTTTTTTAAACCTGTTATGCCTCACAACATGACCTACCCAATGATCCGCACCTCTCTTACCTCCCCCACCCACCGCCTGACTTGTTTTCCCCACTTTTAAATTCAACATGACTAACTTGGCTGTGAAGGAGCAGCCAGAGCTTTCCACAAACCACCTGTATTATTGGCAAGCTGCTCTGAGTGCTTGGCTAGATTGCAAACCAATTGGTAATCCAACCCAACCATCAGACCTGTGACCACTTTCAAAATTGACCCTATTGTCTGTCAGAGACAGAGATAACTGGCGGCAAGGTGGCACGGTGGTTAGCACTGCTGCCTCACAGCACTAGAGACCTGGGTTTGATACTGGCCTTGGGTCACTGTCTGTGTGGAGTTTGCACATTCTCCCCGTGTCTGTGTGGATTTCCTCTGGGTGCTTCCGGTTTCCTCCCACAGTCCGGGTTAGGTGAATTGGCCATGCTAAATTGCCCCTTAGGTTCCAAAGATGTGTAGGTGCGGGGATTAGCGGGGTAAATGCGTGGGGTTAAGGGAATGGGGTGGGGGGTGGGCCTGGGTAAGATGCTCTGTTGGAGAGTCGGTGCAGACTCGATGGGCCGAATGACTGTAGGAAGCCTATCTAACGGGTCAGATCATGCTATTGCTAAAAATTACATCCCAGCATGTTTTGTAATGCAAAAGCCATACTGAATGATGGGAACGGTGCATAGAAAATCACATCACCTCCATATTTGGAAAAAAAGATTGAGGGAGTTTCTTAGGGTTGAGAGAATAACTGTTATCCTCAGATAATATTTTGGTAATCCCTTCACCTACCCATGAGTCTTTTGCTTGAATTTCATTTGAACTCAGAGTTTTGTGGGTTAATGTAGAAAGAGACTTTTAATCATTTGCACACAGTTCCATCTGTTTTTAATATTTGGTCAGTTTACAGGAAGCTCCACTCTGGGGCCCATTGTAATGTTGACATTGACATTTGTGCATTTAGTTATGTATTGCTCAAGTTCCACAACACACCAACAATTCACATTCTGAGTGCATTTGCTGCTCTGGAGTTCAGGCAGTCTGATCAGTTGTGACCACAACGTGACTAACTACTGTTTTTCTAGTCTTGGATAATCAAATTGTTGAAAACATGGCTGGTGAAATCAATTTAAAGGCTAAGAAATCATGTCAATCAATACTTTAATCCGCAGATTCAGATATCAAGAGGAATTGTAAGAGTGAAGATTGAGGATTCAGCTTATGTAGATTATTTACAGGTAACACAGCCACCCAATGGCAGTGACATGATGAATGTTGAGCTTGTTTCTGCCACTCTCCCTGGCTAAAGGAAGGAAACAAAGATGAAACAGAACAAAATATTGAAATCAGCTGGATAAATCTAGTCAAATGTATTCGCTTAAGGCATTTCCTGTATTTAAAGCTTGAAGATCAGTAAGAAACCAATCGTCCTTCTGATCTGGTAGAACACACTCTGGGCTAAAATACTTACGTGGGAGAGAGAAATTCACTCGTCCAAGAGGCCTGTTGTCATAATAGGCTCTGTACAAGACTGCAAGAAACTACAAAGGGTCGTGAACGAAGCTCAATCCATCAAACCAGCCTCCCACCCATTGACACTGTCTACTCTTCCCGCTGCCTCAGAAAAGCAGCCAGCATAATCAAGGACCCCACACACCCCGGGCATACCACCTTCTTCCATCGGGAAAATGATACAAAATTCTGAGGTCACGTGCCAACCGACTCAAGAACAGCTTTTTCCCTGCTGTCATCAGACCTTTGAATGGACCTACCTCATATTAAGTTGATCTTTCTCCACACCCTAACTGTGACTGTAACATTCTGCACTCTCTCCTTCTCTATGTATGGTATGCTTTGTCTGGGGCGGCACGGTAGCGCAGTGGTTAGCACTGCTGCTTCACAGCTCCAGGGTCCCGGGTTCGATTCCCGGCTCGGGTCACTGTCTGTGTGGAGTTTGCACATTCTCCTCGTGTCTGCGTGGGTTTCCTCCGGGTGCTCCGGTTTCCTCCCACAGTCCAAAAATGTGCGGGTTAGGTTGATTGGCCAGGTTAAAAAAATTGCCCCTTAGAATCCTAAGATGCGTAGGTTAGAGGGATTAGCGGGTAAAATATGTGGGGGTAGGGCCTGGGTGGGATTGTGGTCGGTGCAGACTCGATGGGCTGAATGGCCTCCTTCTGCACTGTAGGGTTTCTATGATTTCTATAGCGCACAAGAAACAATACTTTTCATTGTATACTAATACATGTGACAATAATAAATCAAATCAAATCAAAATAATCGTGGCAACTTGCTCTGGGACAAACAAAGAACAAACAAAGAACAAAGAACAATACAGCACAGGAACAGGCCCTTCGGCCCTCCAAGCCCCCGCCGCTCCCCGGTCCAGGATTGAATCCTGAATCCAGGATCCCCGCTCAATTTTCCAGCCTATCTACATCCTAATATCCTATCCACCGAGCTGTCCCTCACAGCTACGATGCTTTGTTCATCACAACCTATTAACTCACCCCCACCCCCCCATTCCAGACCATGTGATCTCCAGGGAGAGGCGAAAACCCAGAGTGAAAACCCCAGGGCCAATATGGGGAAAAAAAAAATCTGGGAAATTCCTCTCCGACCCCCTGTGGCGATCGAAACGAGTCCAGGAGATCACACTGGCCCTGATCAGAAAATGCTTCCCAACCCTATTCATTTCCACTTCTGCTTTACGAACACCATCTGAATTCCCTGCCCCCGAGACAGGTTCCCAACTATCCGCAGTCTCGCTCTGTACTGGCACCAGCAAGATGATCATAGAATGAAGCCTTGAAATGAGAAACAAAGAACAATTAGCCCGCGCCGCTCCCTGGTCCAAACTAGACCACTCTTTTGTATCCCTCCATTCCCACTCCGTTCATATAGCTGTCTAGATAAGTCTTAAACGTTCCCAGTGTGTCCGCCTCCTCCACCTTGCCCGGCAAGGACCTTTTAGACGCTGTGGTAAATCAGTAACATGAAGACTTTGCAACACTGAGTATCCTTTAGTGCACACAGAGATAAGATAATAATCTTTTCAGGTTACACTCAGGTCACTTGCCTTTTTAAGAATTCCAACCTGAGGGTGGACCGAATTTGTGTACTTGGACCTGTGCCATTCAGAGATTCAGAAAACTGAGGCCGGATGTGTTGGAACATCAGCTAGCCTTTGTTCTGGATCTTTGAAGCTTAACTCTTGCTTTAAGCACATTTAGCCTTCCCTTGAAGCAAAGAAGTCAAAAATATCAGCCCTTTAATGCCCCTATGTTTAAACACTCAAGGAAACAGAGTATTCAAAATGATGGCAGCCATTTGGGTCCACCATAACTTTAATATTGATATTAATAATTCCAAGCAGGTTTAAAAGAAATGCTTTTTGTTGTAAAGTGAAAGGTGGGTAAAATTACCCTGACTAACCTTAACCAGTTTGCAGTAAGCCTGTTTAACCCAGATGTGTTACACGGTGAAATAGACAGAGGACAAAAGTCAGGTGAAGGTCCAATACTACTTTATTGAATACTTTATTCAATCTCTTCATAGGACTCTTCAGTAAACAGTCTTAAATCTCTAAGTAAACAGTCTCAAATCTACATTGGCTATCTACTTCTAAAACGTGCTTCCAAGGACTTGCTACACCTTTTCCGCACCCTGTCACTATATTTGAACTGTTTGTCTGAAAAGACTAGTAATACCCATTCAATAAAGCCGGGACAGGCTACTCCTCAGCCTTTGAGCATTGGCTGATACTTCAGGGCCTGTCGTTATTGATTTGGGCTTCCGCTCTTGTCTAGGGCTGTTTCTGGTCTTTGTATCATCTCACCGGGGTGGTCCTCTGGTTCTTGTCAGTCTGATGATGCTCGGCCCATGGTACAAGGAGCTGGAGATGCTGTGCTGCCAGTGGAAGGTGCTTTCTGGAGATGCCGTTGGAGAAGTGCAAAAAAGCGAAGAGCAAGAGAGAGCTAGGGCTCAGGGTTTCTTCCTTCTCCAAGATTGTGTTCCTGTGTCCAATCTTTGTCACATTATGCCTTTGGCCTCCTACTGAGCTGGGTGTCACCAAGTCTGCGTAGCACTCTTCTGATGTGGAGATGCCGGCGTTGGACTGGGGTAAGCACAGTAAGAAGTCTCACAACAGCAGGTTAAAGTCCAACAGGTTTATTTGATAGCACGAGCCACAAGCTTTCGGAGCGCTGATCCTTCATCAGGTGAATGGGAGTCGTGTTCACAAACAGGGCATATATAGACACAAACTCAATTTACAAGATAATGGTTGGGATGCGAGTCTTTACAGATAATCAAGTCTTAAAGGTACAGACAATGTGAGTGGAGAGAGGGTTAAGCACAGTTTAAAGAGGTGTGCATTGTCTCCAGCCAGGGCAGTTAGTGAGATTTTCTAACTCTTCTAACAAAGCAGGTTCACTGGAGGTGTAAACAGCAGCTCATTCAGAAACAATGTGGCCATCAGCACCTGGCCAGGCAGTTCCAGGCCTGTCTGGTTCCGATGGGGAGCTTGCTGCATGAAAACTGTCTGTTCGAGCGCTGGAAATTGCAGAGTCTGGCTAGGTTTAAACTTAGCTTCCACATTTTGAGTTTTTGTTCATGAAATAAGGTCAATATTTCTGTAACAATCCTAGAGGTCACAGGTCAACTGACCACCTTTATAAAAAGAACAATTCAAAAGTAGTATTACTTTATGAATGAAGAGGCTGTTCAATGCTCCTACATTGAATCACTGTGAATTGGACTTGTGATGGGATACATTAAAGAAAGAACATTTTAAAACATGTCAGCTGTATCATGTTTATTGTCAAGGTATTACTGTTTTATAAGTGCCTAATTGAGCTGGAGGAGGGAATTAAAAGGATAAAGACTGACAGGGACCTAGCAACATTATATTGGGCCAGAGGCTGTATGTAGTTGACTCCTATTTGTTGTACAGATGATTAATACAGAAATATGAGACACAGAGTCAGGGACAGGAGTGATGCAGAGAAGGAAAATCACCTGAGAAATTATTCATAAGCCTGTGAACAAGATATTGTTTGTTTCCAGTGACAGGGCTATTGGAAAGCAAAAAATACACAAATACTAGCTGAGGCATGCACACCACTTGTGATGGAATTAATATCTTTATTGCAAAAAGTATTTTTGGAAATTCCCTTTCCAACCTGCCCATGAATCCTTCCCCATCCCATTCCTTTCACCCACCCTGGCATCATCCCCATCCTATCCCCTAACCCACCCCTTCTCCTATATCGTCCCCATTCCTTATTCCAAACCTCCCATTCATCCTTCCCCTTCCCATGCCATCTCCACTCTCCATGTCTTCCTGCCCTTCAGTGCCAACCCCCCCCCCCCCCCCCCCCCGCCCCGCAAAGCCACCCCCCCCCCCCCCATGCCATTTCCCTCCCTTTGTCGTTTCCCCTTCCTTGCAACCCCATTGCCGGTCCCTCTCCCATGCCACGTTCCCCCAGCCCTCAGCCAGGGTAACTATGTTGTTGGGCAGTTCTCCTTACTGTTCTTCCCCCAATTCCCCCCCCCCCCCCCCACCCCCTCCCACTGGTGCAAAGGGCAAACTTCCCTGGTTCCACAACTAATGCAGTAATGTAGCGTAAGATACCACTTGAGGTTTGTGTTTTCAAATGTAATTATTGGAGGTGGGGACAGCGAGTGCTCGACTTTACTCCCCAGTACCATGTGCTGGGAGATGGAGAGGAGGCTGCATTGGGGGGGAGGGGGGACGGGGGAGGGGGGCACAACACTTCAGGGAGACCAACTACTGAGAGAAAAAAATAAAGGGTGACTGGACTTGCATTCCTGCCTGAGAGTGGGGGGGATGGGTGGGGTGTGGTGGTGGTGGTGGGGTGTGGTAGATGGTGGGGGGGTTCATGAGGGTGAGGGTGGGGCAAGGGTGGCTGTGTTCTGGCAGCGGCCAGAATTAAAACTGTCCTCAGGGTAATCATGGCATCTGCATGGGTCTGCTACATGGCATCTCATCATAAGGCTGACTTTCAGTGCCACTCCACCACACACTCCTTTCTATTCACCTCCTAGTATCCAATGGCAGGAGTCAAGTGAATATGCTCAAAGGAAACCAAAAAGGGAAAGGCAGTGCTGCCTTGGAAACATGGGATTAAAGGCATTCTGGAGAAAGGTTGTGCAGGACATGGGACAAATAGTAAAAATATGGGGCAATCCCATAAACTACAGGGGAGACGGAGGTAGCCATGATGTGGCGATGCCGGCGTTGGACTGGGTGGGCACAGTAAAAAGTCTCACAACACCAAGTTAAAGTCCAACTCAGAACTCATCCTGATGAAGGAGCAGCGCTCATGATATCAAATACACTTGTTGGACTTTAACCTGGTGTTGTGAGACTTCTTACTCTACAGGGGAGAGAGAGAGCGTGAGTTGACATCCCACCTGCCCACACTCCAGAGACAGAGTTGGCATGGTCTCTGACTTACCTACTGCTATTTCTTTTCTCACCATTAGCAAACACCTGCAACGTTTTTGCAAATCGGTTTTGCATCTTTTCTCAGCAGAAGATTTAATTTCCATTACTCACCCAGTTTGAAATTGATGCTGATAACTAAACCCAGGAACCCCTCACCAAATAAATCCAACAGACGCACTTCTTATTGGAATGGTAAGGTGCCAGGTGTTCAGAATGTAACAACATTTGACCGATTTAATAGCAGTCCCATTGGAATAAATGGAGAAAGTCCCAAAGCAACAGACACATCCCTTAAACTGACCAATCGAAAAAGCCCAGACAAAATCTGCATACTATTATTATGATAATAGATAAGCTAAGTCCATTCCCCAGTGCAGTATCCAATTAGTTCATAAAATATTCCAGGGTTTATGCCTCAGCTAGTCCATTTGGAAGTCAATTCCAATGTTTGTAAAGAATAACTTGATGACAAATTTGCCTTTGGGGAAGTAGCCACTTGTCCCTCTCGCTCTGAGCTTCCCTTTTCCATGCGGTTTAGTAGAATCACAGAAGAATCATAGAATCCCTTCAGTGCAGAAGGAAGCCATTTGGCCTATCGAGCCTGCACTGACAACAATCCCACCCAGGCCCTATCCTTGTAACCCGACATATTCACCCTGCTAATCCCCCTGACGCTAAGAGGCAATTTATAAAGGCCAATCAACCTAACCCGCACATCTTTGGACTGTAAGAGAGAACCGGAGCACCCGGAGTAAACTCACGCAGACACGGGGAGAACGTGCAAACTCCACACAGACAGTGACCCAAGGCTGGAATTGAACGCAGGTCCTTGGAGCTGTGAGACAGCAGTGCTAACCGCTGTGCCACCCTGCTGCCAGTAGTTACTGTGAAAACCCCCTAGTCGCCACATTGCAGCTGTTCGGGTACATTGAGGGAGAATTTAGCATGGCTAATGCACTTAACCAACATGTCTTTCAGACTGTGGGAGGAAAATAGAGCACCCGGAGGAAACCCACGCAGACACGGGGAGAACATTTCGGCTCTGCACAGGCAATGACCCAAGCCGGGAATTGAACCTGGGTCCCTGGCGCTGTGAGGCAGCAGTGCTAACCACTGTGCCACCGAAGATTTACCTTTTACCTCTCTCTAAGATCAGCTTCCACATGCCTGCTTTCAACACCGAAAGGCTTAGGTTTCTCCAATCTTCCTTCACAATCAAATCTGGAGTTAGGGAGTAATCTCTTGACTCTTTTCCACACGACCTCCAATTTTCGAATGTTCCCATTGTGCCTTGGTGCCCAGAACTGGATGTTTATGAGAATGGTTACAAGAAACAACGTTAACATGAATAGTATAAAAATGGCATTGTAACTGGATTATCATTAATGTCCAAAGGAATTTAATACCTCTGTGGGTTTATGTGATGCAGCTTTCATACTCTTCATCTTTGCCAACCATTTTGCAGCTCTTTGGGACTGGTGCTGTGTGGACACTTGTTAAGTTGGCGCTTGCAGAGTGTAAAGTGGTACCAGTGCCAACAACATGGGTCGTGCTGACGGCCTGAAATTTGGTTGACAGTTGCATCAAAGGCAATAGAGTTGAAATTATCAAGAGCAGTTTGTTTAATAGTTGGCTTTGTGCAAATTATCACAGGATGATACAAAGCCAATGTGGATTGCGAGGAAAATACATGGCGACTATTTTTACCATCATCATAAATGCCAGTGAAAGAAATGATGTGCAGCATATTCCAATCCAGAATGCCATCACTGCCTGAGATGTAAACTAATTCAGTACAAACTGTTCCAGCCAGGTAGCAGTTTAAAAGCATTGTGTGAATGGTCTCTGAAATTTAAGAAACCTGTGGATAACTTGAATCAAAAACAGTTAACATTGTGAAATAAAAGACACGACACCGTACTGACAAGATACTTGTGAACCACTTATGTCATTGTCAATATGTTCTTTTGCACTAATTGCAATCAAGCTGATGAATTCAACAATGTCAGCTGAGGACGACTTTAGTTAAATTAACTACTGACATTGCTATTTCCACCAATTAACTTTATCGTATTAATTCCGTAAACTCGTTGCGTGTGCGCCTGTGTTTGGAGAAATATGAAGAATTTTATAGAGGCTTCAATTTCCTATGTCCAAAATAAAGCTTAGACCATGGATTCTTCCTGGACTGTGTTTATCTATGGTGTATAATAAATGCAGAATTCAATTTAACAATAACTTGCATTTACAATATAAATTAAGTTAGTATATATCCAAAAGTATACAGCAGAGGTAAAAACAGATTCCGAACAGAGTTGGCAGAAGAATAGGAAGGCGACTGAACGGATAAAAAGTTAGCTAGAATTTAAGGAAAAAGTTTAGAAGAAGGGCGGGATAGGATTTGTGGTGAACACTCAAGAAGCTACGGCTAAGATGTCCGAAGGCTCTGCTATCGAAGGGATTGAGGCCAATGCAAAGGAGGCCAGAAACAAGGGCTCGGGCTGGGGTGGTGGGGTGGTGTTGTGCAGCTGTACAGTTGGCATTTTGGACAGGCCAAGTTGGAGGGGTTGAGGGGACACAGCCAATGAGGGACATATATCAGAAGGTTTTCATTTAGAATCATTGGAGGATGGTTATTTAGTGCAAAGTGGTGAAGATAATCCTAATAACGGACTAGGAGTTGGCATGCAATAGAACACAGGTGGCAGACTTGTGCATGAGTCATACTTTATATGGCTTAAAACTCAGGAGGCCAGAGAGATGAGTGTTAGAGAAATACATGGGTGACTATTGACTATTTCAGAAAAATTGGGGGTGAGGTAAGGACCAATTGCAGATGGAAATCAATAATTTTATTGATGGATTGGATGTGAAGCACAACAAGCCAATAATCTTGTTCACTGTTGGATTCAGACTTAGCAAGGGGAAGTGAAAATGGACACATGTTTGGAGGTTCTGCTGGGAACCCATCTGAAAGGCTTCAATCTCGCTAATCTTAACTTGAAAACATAAATACTTTGACATTAGAGAACAGGAAATGAGCACGCTGCTCGTCGTGGAGTTAAGGGTGGTGGAGAACAGAAACGGAGTGTCGTCAGCTTAAAAATGCAAGCTGCCTCCATGGGCGGGATTTTATGACCTCGATCGGGTGAGGTTTGTAAAATCCCGTCCGAGGCCAGCGGAGAATTCCGTTCTGTGAGCCTGTTAGGCGGTAAGATTCCAGCATATGTCTATCAGTGATGTCACTAAGGAGAACACACCCTGAGGAAATGAGAAGAGTGATGGATCCTCGGGACACATAATGGCCAGGAGAAGAGGGAACAGAACCATCAGATGTGCTGCTGGTCACATGGAAAAGATGTTCAAACATGTCCTAAGATTCTAAGATGTTCAGTGCCAAATAATCAGATTACAGAAGTGAAACCAAATAAGTATTTGGAGTGAAGTTGAACAATATGGTGGCGTTGAGAGGAACAATCCTATAATGGTCATAGCAAGGAAAAGGCTGGAATCGAAGTTTAAGTATTAGTGTCACAAGTAGGTTTGCATTAACACTGCAATGATGTTACTGTGTAAATCCCCTCGTCACCTCCGGTACCTGTTCGGGTACACTGAGGGAGAATTTAGCATGGCCAATGCATTTAACCAGCATGTATTTCAGATTGTGGGAGGAAACCGGAGCACCTGGAGGAAACCCATGCAGACACGGGGAGAATGTGCAGACTCCACACAGGCAGTCACCCAAGCCAGGAATCGAACCCAGGTCCCTGGCGCTGTGAGGCAGCAGTGCTAACCACTGTGCCACTGTGCCGCAACTATTATAAAGGATGTGATAATTGGACACTTGGACAATCATGATCTGATTGGACGTAGTCTGCATGGATTTACAAATGGGGAATCATGTTAAATTAACACATTGGCAGTTTTTTGAGGATGTTACTAACCAAAATGATAAAGGACATCTGATGAATGCAATATATTTGGATTTTTAGTAGGCTTTTGATGAACTCCCCCACAGGAGATTAATTAGCAAAATAAAAGCACATGGGCTAGGAGGCAATATACTGGCATAGGTTGAGGAATGACAAACAGGCAGAAAACAGAGTAGGAATAAATGGGTCAATCTCTTGTTGGCAGGCTGTGGATAATGGGGTACTGCAAGGATCTCTTGGACCCCACCTGTTCACTATATGTATATCAATGATTTGGATGTGGGGACCAAATGTAATATTTCCAAGTTCGCTGATGATACAAAGTTAGGCAGGAATGTGTTTTGTGAGGAAGATATAAAGGAGGATTTGGACAGACCTAGTGAGTGGTCAGGAACATGTCAGATAGAATACAATAGGCAAAAATGTATTTCCACAGTATTTCCTAAATGGTAAGAAATTAAAAAGTGTAGATGTACAATGGGATCTGGTGTCCTTGTCCATAAGTCACTGAAAGCTAACATGCAGATGCAGCAAACTATTAGGAAGGTTAATGGAATTTTAGCCACAATCACAAGAGGATTTGAGTAGCAGGAAAGTCTTGCTTCAATTGTGTAGGAGCTTGGTTAGGCCGATGTGGAGTACTGTGTGCAGTTTTGGTCTCCTTACCTCAAAAAGGATAATATTACCTTAGAGGGAATGCAACAAAGGTTCATCAGACTTGTTCCTGAAATGGTGGGACTGTCCTATGAAGAGAGATTGGACAAACTGGGTCTGTATTCTTCAGAGTTTTGAAGAATGGGAGGTGATCTCATTGAAACATACCAATTAAATGAATAGACCTGGTAGATGCAGGTAAGATGCTTCCCTCAGTTGGGGAGTCCAGAACCAGGGGGCACAATTTCAAAATAAAGGGGATGCCACTTAGGACTGAGGTGAGGATCATTTCTTTTTCACACAGAGGGTTGTGAAACTTTGAAATTCTCCATCCCAGAGGGCTGAGGAATCTCAGTCATTGAGCATCTTTAAGATAGAGATTGATAGCTTTCTGATTAACAATCATATTAAGGGTTATGAGGATTGTGAGGGTGAAAGGCATTGAAGTGCCCGATCAGCCATGATCGTGTTGAATAGCAAGGCAGGCTCAATGGGCTGAATGGCCTGCTCCTGTTCCTATGCTTACCAGCCTCAAACCTACTTTAGGGTGGTTACTAAGGACAAAGAATAATTGTGCATTGAGTCATTAAGGATACAGAAGGTGGCCATTCAGCCCATGCTTGAATCCACTCCACCTGGCCATTTGATTCCTGTTTGATTCCCATAGTGACAAGTCCAAGTAATTAGCATAGATGTTAACAAAACCCGAATGTGGAAAAACAGATTACAAAAAACATGTAAATAGACAAAAATAAAGGGAGTGACATAGAAAAGAAAGAAGAAAGCAAGCGATAGTTTCAACTTTCACCTGATCTTTTAAGATCTGTACTCAATGTGGTTGCAGGTGCAATGAAAAACATTTCTCTTCCCTCCATCTCGAGTTCAGCTGTTGTGAAAGAGATGGATTTTCCATGGAACTGGTTGGAGTCACTTTTTCTTTGAGAATTTTGCCACTTGATCAGAATTCTGATTAATTTTGGGAAAATGCAACTAAAGTACTCTGTGAAGGATCCCAAGAAATATTGAATCGGAAATCCCTCCCTGTTGGGCATATGTGCAGAAGCGTATTTCTAATACTTTTTAAGCAACTCATATTTTAATAATATATGCTTGGAAATAATACTGGGTAAATCCACGTGCCAAATAAAACATTTCTAGTTTCATAAAGTTCTGGCAGAATGTCAAGCCAAATAATGTAACCTTTTGAGTTCCCCTCTGGGGAGATATGATAGGGTTTGCAAGGAATTCTTAATTGCTGCTATAATCCTTGCTTACCATAAAATATTCAGTATTTTATTTGTACATCACTGCTGGAGTTAGGGCAACATAGTTACTGGGCTATACTTCAGGAAGCTTGCTAAGGACGAGGATTAGTTATGTCATAGGGTTATTTCCAGCAGAGAAGGAAGCTATTCAGCCCATTGAGTCTGAGGATGGAAGTTTTACGGCCCCTTGGTGGCAGAGCGTGGCTGGAAAATGTGGGCGAGCCGTCCAAAAATCTATCGAGCCAGCAGTGAGTCTAACAAATCACTGATTGAAATGATTATTCCCACCTTGGAAATTTCTGAGATGTTGGGGCAAAACAGCACAGTGTCTGGCTGCCTGCTTGCACGATCTTACCAGCAATTAACAGGCTTGGAGGGGCCTATACGGATGATTCCCTGCTGGCAGCCCCATCAGGAAAATGCCAGGGCCCCTCAAGATGGAGGACCCTTCTCTGAAGATACTGGAAAGGTTCACCATTATTCATGGCCACAGCTAGCAGGCCATCGTTCTGGAGGGGATCTCCTCCACAGGCGGGGATAAGGTGGAAAAGTGGAGTTGAGGATTATCATACCAGTTCAGTCATGATCTTATTGAATGGCGGAGCAGATTCATTGGGCCAAATAGCCTACTTCTGCTTCTACGTCTTATGGCCTTATAGGATTGTCTGCGGCTGCCATGAAAATTTAGCCCAGTGACACTATTATGACTTCCTTAGGCAACACCTTCCAAAACCACGACCACTTCCAGCTAGAAGGACAAGGGCAGCAGATACATTGGAACACCACCACCTGCAGGTTCCCCTCCAAGACACTCACCATCCTGACTTGGAAATATATCACCGTTCCTTCGCAGTCGCTGGATCAAAATCCTATAACTCCCTCCCTAACGGCATTGTGGATCAACCCACAGCACATGGACTGCAGTGATTCAAGAAGGCAGCTCACCACCACTTTCTCAAAGGCAACTAGGGATGGGCAATAAATGCTGGCCTAGCCAGCGAAGCCCATGGCCCACAAATTAATAAAAAAAACTTTTTCACAAGAATGAGTTTTATACTAATCTCTATATTCCAAGTTAGAGCCACATGCCTTACTTCACCATCAATATAGCTCATGTCTGGCACACACTACGACAACGGATGAATGAACACCGCTCGACAATCACCAGGCAGGAGTGTTCCCTTCCTGTTGGGGAACACTTCAGCAGTCACGGGCATTCAGTTTCTGATCTTCAGGTAAGCGTTCTCCAAGGCAGCCTTCACGACACACGACAACGCAGAATTGCTGAGCAGAAACTGATAGCCAAGTTCCGCACACATGAGGACAGCCTCAACCGGGATCTTGGGTTCATGTCACACTATTTGTAACCCCCACGAATTGCCTGAGCTTGCAAAATCTCACTAACTGTCCTGGCTGGAGACAATACACATCTTTTTAACCTGTGCTTAACCCTCTCTCCACTCACATTGTCTCTACCTTTAAGACTTGATTACCTGTAAAGACTCACATTCCAACCATTATCTTGTAAATTAAGTTTGTGTCTATATATGCCCTGTTTGTGAACACAACTCCCACTCACCTGATGAAGGGGCAGTGCTCCGAAAGCTTGTGGCTTGTGCTACCAAATAAACCTGTTGGACTTTAACCTGGTGTTATGAGACTTCTTACTGTGTTTGCCCCAGTCCAACGCCGGCATCTCCACATCATGACTTACATGTGGGACATCAAACTGAATTGAAAGCAGGCTGACGGGCGTGAGGTGTTTACCTGGCGCGGGTGAAGAGGAGAAAGGACAGAGACTGGTTATGTTACTGATCATTGCTGCCCTAATTTTCCAGGGATTTCCCCAACCTGTCGAATGGGCCTACACCCACTTAAGCCTCAGCAAAACAGAGGTGGGAAAATACACCCCTGTCTTGCCAAATCATTTCTCGTTTTGCAGATTTAACCAGTGAATCCTCCCCTTGACCCCCGGTCATGTGTTCCTGAGTGCACGGTGGTCCCAATGCAAGCTGAAGGAACCAGTTCAACGAATTTCAAAATTTTTATTGACCTCCCGACGCCCCCATTCGAAATGCCTCAGGGACCTGACTGTCCACTAGCAGCCTGAAGGTCTCGTTCGAAGTAGGTGCACAGGAAACACAGCGGCAGGCTTGACAGCCCTGATTTCCCATCAGGTCTCCAGGCGCACAGTCCAGTCAGAAGCAAGCCTCAAGCAGTTCCCTGCGGTCACAGAAATCAGTGCAGGAAGGACGCTGACAGCAACTTCCTCAGGTCCCCGGAGGTGCAGCTTACTTGATAAGCACCTACCCTTCAACACACCCCGCCGTTTCTATGGAAGAATGACCGTCCAAGTGGCTTTCTAGCATAACACAAAAGTAGTAATGAGAAAAACACAGAAAATTAATGTCTGCTTTTAACCTATTTTGCCTTCAAGCAAAACCGACAAGGAGAATAAAAATGACCCTCGCCGCATGCGTGCATTTCCCATTTGAATGTTAAAATAATTCTTTGTGCCATCAATCTTAATGATTTTTTTATGACTTCTCACATTGATAGTTCACAGCGCCAAGAATGGAAGTCTCGTCACGCAGAAGCAGAAATGATTGCGCACAGCCCAGTATACAGCAACCTTAACAGTAGCTGCACCAGAATAATTTGCAACCATTAGGAGTGAGGATCCCAAGGCTACCCCACCCACGGAGCGTATAGAATTGCTGCTCACACGAGAGAAAAATCAGCACCCAATGTTTTAAAATTACCTTCATTTTATAAAGGAGGAAGAAATGTTTGTGCTCTGGGCAGAATGCTGCCTCAACAGCAATAATACATTAATGGGCCAGTTTCAAATGGAAGAAAACAACTGAATTTCAAATAGGGGATATTAAAGTCTTTCTCGAACTCAGCTCCACATTTTCTTTCTGCATCAACAACCTTGGAAAAGCACTCCGAGCTGCTTCACGTAATCAGACAAAAACTGACAATGAGCTGAAGGAGAGATTAAGATAACTGACCAATTGTTTTTTTATGTATGTGGGGCGTAGCCCCTTTAACAGGATGGGTCAGGTGCCCCCGGAGCAAGGGATGACCTGCCCGGGAAGCCGTCCCTACAGGCCGTTGAGGGTTGGAGTGCGAGAGGGTCAGTTCTTCAATAAACCCCTATTGTTCCTGTGGCTTGCCTTTCCATCTGAGTTCTTTCAGCACGGGTGGCACAGTGGTTAGCACTGCTGCCTCACAGCTCCAGAGACCCGGGTTCAATTCCCGACTTGGGTCACTGTCTGTGTGGAGTTTGCACGTTCTCTCTGTGTCTGCGTGGGTTTCCTCCGGGTGCTCTGGTTTCCTCCCACAATCTGAAAGACGTACTGGTTAGGTGCATTGACCCGAACAGGCGCCGAAGTGTGGCGACTAGGGGAATTTCACAGTCACTTCATTGCAGCATTAATGTAAGCCTTACTTGCGACTAATACTTTAACTTCTAACTTTGGAGCTACCACCGACCCCTGGTAGTCTCAGGCATAACATGCTTAGTCAAAGGTGTACATTTTAACGAGCATCTTAAAGGAGTGAGAGATGGAAAAGTGTAGAGTAGAGTTTCGAGCTTAGGCTTTAGATGCCTCCAATAGTGAGACAGAGGAAGATGGGGATGGACAAGAGATGTTAAGAGTTATTAGAACGTTACAGGGATGGAGGACGTTACAGAGATAAAGAGGGACATTGCCACGGAGAGACTTAAGCATCAGAATGGGAATTTAAAAATCAAGGCATTGGTGGACTGGGAGATAATATGTGTCAGCGAGCACAGAATTGTACAATACAATGGCCAATACCTTTCATATTGTCACACAAATATTGTGCTAAGTAATCGTCAAAGGATTAAAAACTCCTCAGGGAAAAGTCTGTGTGCTTTAGTTGGAAAATTGTAAACACATTTGCACGTTGTTATAAATAATTAAAAGAAATTGTCTCCCAAACCACCTCCAATCCCCTACAACTGGTTCCTTAAAATGAATCGTATGCAATATTTTAACCATTTTATCCAAGAACAAGCAAATAAAAGAGGGGAGAGAGTTTTAGAGAGAGAATTCCAGAGTTGAGGGCCTTGACAGCCGATAGCAAGGCCACCAATGGTGGTGCGATTAAAATCAGGGATGTGGAAGAAGCCAGAATTGGAAGGAAGCAGAGATATTTCACTGGGTCGTAGGATTGGAGAAGATTCCAGAGATAGGGAGGATCTAAGTTATGGGGTGATTTGAAAACAAGGATAAGAGTTTTAAAATTGAGACGCAGCCAGATTGGGAGCTAATGCAGGTCAGTGACATTACATTAATGTTAATGGGTGAACGGATGGGACTTGCTGGTTAGGATATAGGGGCAGCAGAGTTTCTGGTGAGCTGAAGTGTACGGAGGGTGTAAGGTGGGACGGCCGCAGAACGTTGGAATAGTTGCTTTTAGAAGTCACAAAGGCCTGAGCGAGAACCTGAAATTTTACCCATTGGTTTTATATCAGTTACTCAAAAATTTTACTTGTCTTGAAATGATTATATGTTAGTATCTGAATGTTGAATACATTTTTTTGGAACCCAAATGGTTTCAATTAAACGATGTCAAACTAAATATTTAAAACCCTGCAACAATATTATAGAATTAATGTAATTCTTTAATTGATTGTGAAATAAACTTTAGGATACAGGGGAAGTAATTAAAGTTTATTTATTAGTCACAAGTAGGCTCACATTAACGCTGCAACGAAGTTACTGTGAAAATCCCCTAGTCGCTACACTCTGGTGTCTGTTCGGGTACATTGAGGGAGAATTTAGCATGGCCAATGCACCTAACCAGCACGTCTTTCAGACTGAAACAGAGACCAAAGAAAAACTTAGCATTGAGATTTGATTATAGATGTGCAAATAATCGGTGAAACCTCATTAGCCATGCTGGTGCTGTGTCTTTTAGTATAGTCACAAACATTTACTTTGTTGCTGCATTAAATTTGCTTTTCCCCAAAATGGTTTTAAAGAGCACAACTCTCATGACACACACACACACACACTTTGTGGATATGTTGATCGATGACCTCACTGTGTAAGAACAAAATAATGAAACTAGTGATGATATAAATGTCATCTTTCGCATTCTCAGATTTCAATAGTACATTCAAAGAAAAAAAGTGTGTTGACAACCACCACTTGCACAGAATGGAAGCCAGGTTTATGTCCAGTTCAAGGTCCGAAAAGAACATTTGAGACAGAACTGGCATCATTTCTGTGAAGTGTTCCAATGTCTCCTTTGGTCTGAGCAGTTTGCTAGCCAGATACTGGCTTCATAGCATCCAGTCCCAGCAAAGAGATGCAGTGCCAAAATCATGCTGTTTAAATCCTCATACAGCTGCAAAACCCAATAAAGTTTGGTCGGTCAGTCCAGAACAAGGAGATTTTCAAATGTTGCTAAACATCTGTTTGTTATCTATTTAACCGTATTAAATTGGAGTTGGATGCCAAACTTGCCACATGCTCATTTGGAACAGATTCAGAATAAATAGTCACAGTTGCAATATCCAAAACTAATTACAACAATCTATAACCCTTGATTCTAAAGAAGTCACCATAACGTATTTTAGTGGTTATCTTCAGTGCGTTAAAAAAATGATAAAAGAGCATGTTGTGGATTTATTGCTTTTGTACTTACTAATATAATACAGAATATGTAAATAGTTTAGTATACATCATCATAGGAAGTGATACAAGTTAGTATGTGACACAATAGTTGGAGCGCTGCGAGCCAGCAGATAGCATGTGTATTGAGGAGACCTTCTGAGTCTTGTTCTTCCTCAATAAAGAACCGTCTACCAATCATTGTTACAGTGTTCGGTCGTTTGTGTAAAGGCCAATAACACAAAAGGGCAAATCACCATACTTAACTATACTCTGGTAGGTAATTCTGCTGATCAAAGAGAATGGTTACCAATATCAGTCACTGTCTGTTTATCAAGACATTTATCAGAGTTAATAGTAATCGATGCAGATTAAAGTTACCTGTTTTCAAAGGCAGGATGTATGTGTTCCCTTACTGCCTCTGTTTTGTAATAAAAGTGGTGAGTTTTCTTCCCATCTAAGTGTGGTCCCAATGAAATAATTCCAGCAGCAAGCTTTTGTAAGTGTAAACACACTCGCGCGCACGCGCACACACACATGCATGTGCATACACACACACGTGCACACACACACATGCGTGCACCACACACATACACACGTGCACACACACACATGCGTGCACCACACACATACACACGCATGCGCACACACACACACACACTCATATGGGCATACATATACATGCACCCACACAGATTAGGTACAGGTAAAGGTAATGTACTTTTAGATACTAAAAGATAATCTTATAATTATCTCTGTTTCTGATTCATGATTTCTGGTTTTCCACAAAGCATTCCGGTGGTCTCTTGAATGGTTTGGGTGCTTTAAAGTTAAAGTGAATGTCTTACAAAGTAAAGGGTTCACAGCAGGGTGTGAGGGTTCCGGTACCTGAATTTCCAGGAGATTGGCTCTCTGGTGAACTTTAACTGGAACAGGTTACACACTCTGGCTGTCAGATATCTTTCTGGGTCTGGGTCACAGACCGGATCAATTGTTACTTCGATGCCTACTTGTGGAATTCTGCCTGCAAACAACTTGGAGCTTTTCTTTAAGCTGACCAAGAAATCATGACTGTCTCACCATATACCTTTTACAAGTCCTTTTCCAAATAAGGGATAATGTAAAGTAAAGTTAAAGTTTATTTATTAGTTACAAGTAAGACTTACATTAACACTGCAATGAAGCTACTGTGAAATTCCCCTAGTCACCATAGTCTGGCACCTGTTCGGGTCAATGCACCTAGCTAGCACATCTTTCAGAATGTGGGAGGAAACCGGAGCGCCCGGAGGAAACCCACGCAGACACGGGGAGAATGTGCAAACTCCACTCAGACAGTGACCCAAGCCGGGAATCAAACCCGGGTCCCTGGCACTGTGAAGCAGCAGTGCTAACCACTGTGCCACCGTGCCACCCCTAATTTAATATTTTTGAGAGTTTGATACAGTCGGTAACTTTGTATTTGAGTGTCTCATTTGATCTCCTTTGATTGGTTTCAGGGAAATTGCTTCACATCAGTCTGGAATATTCCTTTGCTCCCTCGAGATATGGGGATAGTTCTAATGCACACAAAAGGCAGGTGACCTCGGGCAACCATATTTTCCAGCCTTTTTGTCCAGTTTTAAAATATAAAATTGATTTGAAATTCAGAAAAGGACATGCCAGCAATGGGTATGACACTGCAAAGAACTCCTCTGGTTAACTTAAACATTGAAGAGTAATTGATATTCAACTTGTATAATATAACTCCAGGAGTCAGCCCTAAAGGAACAGTGCTTTATTGCACAAAATACAGTAAGGCAAAACAACAAGCTGTGGTGAACACAAACAGGTCCCAACTGGACAATGTCAATAATGGACCCACTCAGGGGCCTGCTTTACAAAGGGCTTGGTATACAAGCTCCAACTGGTGAGTTAATTACCAATCCTCAGGGAGCTCATATTCAACAATTCTGAAGGAGATTTACAGGGATGTTGCCTGGACCGGAGAATTTTTAGTTTTGAGGAAATATGGGATAAGCTGAAGTTGCTTTCTTTGGAACAGAGGAGGGTGAGGGGAGACCTAATTGATGTGTATAACATTACGAGGGCTTCAGAGAAAGTGGATTGTGTGTCGATAGGGGGCATAGATCTTTGGCTAAGAGATACGAGCATTTAGGAGATTCGAAGGGGCTGTTTACACCCAAAGTGTGATGGGATCTGGAACTCTGTATGAAATGATGGCAGCGGCAGAAACTTCATAACATTTCAAAAGTACTTGGATAGGCATTTGTAGTGATATAACCTACAAGGCCAGGGGCCAAGAGCGGGGATGCTGAATCGTTCCTTGTTGGCCAAAGTGGACACAAAGGGTTGGAAGGTCTTCTTCCATGCTGTAAATATCTATGAATTTATGAATACAATATTAACAAAATGATAGCACCTATGTCAGAATGGACACAGGCACTGATACTTTATTTTATTTAGAGCATGCAGGGCAGGATGAATTTGCTTTTGTTGGAAAGCAGGGTAAATCAAGCAAGAGCTTTGCCAGACATACCTGAAATGTCATAATACAAAATGTCATGACCCAGGCTTTATTTCAACATGACCAACATCACTCAGGTATTAAACCTAGTGAGAAACTACCACTGAGTCCAAACAGACTCTATTTTTGTTGTTCCCAGGAACTTAACCTGCAGCATCAGACACACAAATTTATTGAGTATACTTCAATGATTGTGGAGGGAAGGCAAGGTCCATTTAAGCATCATGATGCAAATGAATTTTTAAAGCCCCAACCCATTAAACATGACAAAAGCAGGCTAAGGATATCAGATTTAAAAAAGAACACTCTCTATTGGAATGCTTTGATTGACAGGCCATCTGGTGTAGGTTTAAAAAATCTGTTACTATAATTTAAATAGAGTTCTTAGTTGAAATTTCCAAAGGGCTACTATTATAGCTGAGGACATTATGAATGCTTTTCTGAGTTTCAGAAGCTACAAATGCAATTACCACAGTGGGAGGAACTGAAATTATATTTTGATTGACAGTTTTAAGAGACATTTTAAGTATTATCTGTTTCTGATGTGGTTGCTAAATAGTCATTTGTTTTATGATAAATTGAATGTCTGAGGGGATTTAAAATCGTTGAATGCGTTTCACGAATAGGAGAATTTTGGCATCAAGTTTGCAGTTGTCAGTGATCTATTAGATTGCTAGAAACTTTTTCTTTCATCTCCATATGCTTCCTGTGGTCTACACAAAGTAGATACTGGGTGAGTTGCTATGGAGGGACATGGGTTGGCAAGGAAGTGACATGGGGGAATTAGGTGAAACGGGGGTATGAGATGACATTGAGTATGGTGGAATATGGGTATAAGATGACATGGGAGCATGAGAGGGCATTGAAGTGGCATGGTTTAAGAAGTGGAATGGGTGTATGAGGTAGCATATAGGGGGTATGTGGAGTGGGTGTAGGAGTGATGGGTGGGGGGCCTAAAAGTTTTGAAGACAACTGGAACAAAGTTTCATTGAGGGCCTTTTGACCAGCCCACCTCAGCACTCATCCATCCCTATGGCCCCTACAGGGTTGGCAGGCTAACTCTATCCCTCCCCTTTTGATTTGATTTGATTTGATTTATTATTGTCACATGTATTAACATAGTGAAAAGTATTGTTTCTTGCGCGCTATACAGACAAAACATACCGTTCATAGAGAAGGAAATGAGAGAGTGCAGAATGCAGTGTTACAGTCATAGCTAGGGTGTAGAGAAAGATCAACTTGAGTGAGAGTTTGGTGTAATGGGACCCTTTGAACAAAGGGTAGTGTCTGTTGGGCCGGGAAATTTCCTGTCTAGAGCTATCCTCTTTGGTAGTGCAAATCTGGCCCTGTGTGGTAGGTCCCTCACTATCTTCTGTCCATTCTCAATAGGACTGTTGGATGCCACATGTAGGCTGAATTTTATTCATAAGAAATTTTATTATAAAAAGTTGCAGAGGCAGAAAACCACAGGGAGAATACCAGTTCAAATCATGACTTACATGATGCATAAACTATTTCAATGTAATTGAATCCAATATTTTAATAATTCCATTCAGTGGCTTTGCTAAACTTCTGACAAAACTTGGTATGAGGATGACCACAACCTTGTCAGCTGAGAGCACAAAGCAAACAGAAGATTCCAGAATAGTTCGGCAATTATACATCTACCGTTTTTCTTCAAGGACACCTTTCTCAAAGGATTTTTGGAGATCAAATTAATTTTCCCCAGTGGCCAAACAAAAACACGTATAAATTAGACAATACGACAAGAGCAATCTCTTCATAATCCAATTGCTCATTTATCTTTGCCACTTGATTGCAAAATCACTTTTGATGTGCAATTTAGGTCTGCAGATAATTGAAACAACACACCATTTCACGTGGCACGGTGGCACAATGGTTAGCATTGCTGCTTCACAGCGCCAGGGACCTGGGTTCGATTCCTGGCTTGGGTCACTGCCTGTGCGGAGTTTGCACGTTCTCCCCATGTCTGCGTGGTTTCCTCCGGGTGCTCCAGTTTCCTCCCAGAGTCTGAAACTTGTACTGGTTAGGTGCATTGGCCATGCTAAATTCTCCCTCAGTGTAGCCGAACAGGCATCAGAGGAGGGGTGACTAACTTCATTGCAATGTTAATGTAAGTCTACTTGTGACACGAATAAGTAAACTTTAAACTTTTGCATTCATTTATTCACATGCTGTGGGTTACATTTATTGTCTGCCCAAAGTTGTCCTGAAAGGCTGGTGATGGGCCTTTTACTGGAGTCACTGGAGTTCTGGTGATGGGTCTCCCACAGTGGATCTTCCAAGAATAACTTATTCAATTATGTCCTTGGAACAAAGTTTGTTTATGCACGTATTTAGCGACATGCCTGCCCTCAAATAGATCAGAGAACCATGATTTTCTCATGGTTTTTGTTCAATCTCTGAGTACTGAGGTACCTCCTCAAGAACTACTCCACAGCCAGGCATCAGGGAACACAGATCCTTATTCAGTCTACTCGCTCCACACTCCAAATGTTGACTGCCCACTCAGGGCGGTTCCAAACCAGCTCACCCCATACCCCAGGTCACATGATCCGTTCCCTTACAAGGGCTATGCCCCAACATACATAACAGTTTTGATTTAACACCAGTCATTTTGCTTTTTCAGAATCTTCCTTGTCACCATGCTTGGGTTCCTATTCTACTCAGCATGCACTATAGCCCTTTGGTCCCGGTAGTAACGCACTGCAAGACATCTTCCTGCATGTAAGGAGTGCTGCAATAATGCAAGCACTTGTTATTTGTGCAATACATTCAATCTGAGGAGTAATGTTATACAGAGCACAGATTGGAAAAAATTAATAACGTGGTCTCACTATTTTAATAAAGAAAACACCAATGAATATACAATGCAGAAGACAGAAGGAAAAAGATTTACTTTTGTCCTGACATGTATCATTTGGGTATTTTTGCCTTTGCGGATTAACCCGGAGCGTGTAGAAATGCTACAATGCTGGAAAAAGAACTTGGTGAACACTTGGGGACCACAAAAATCTTTCTTGGGCTGTGAAAGTTCAATGCGTAACACCAAGTTGGAGAGAAAAACTTCAAAAGAAGGCTCAGAAAATCATGGAGCCAAGTGTTTTTGGATGGGGTCAGTACGTGTGATTCTACATGTCAATAACAATGGTCATAGCAGGAACAACGCAAGATCTGGCTGTTCCAAACTCATAGATTGAACAAGTTTGTTCCCTTGTGTTTTTATACGAATTTCTACTTGACCAAATCTGTTATATTTCCAACTGACAATATTTAAGGGTCAGTAACAATTGTATGCTGCCAGATTTTTATCCTTTATAAATGCTGTGTTTTGATATTGAGCTTAGAACATTATTCAGACTTGACCCTGCAGAAATACACTGAGCTGGGATTTGTCACTGGGGAATTTTCAGCAAAGCAGCTTGTTTCAACCTTTTTATGGACATTGCGTTTGCGAGATTATTTTTCTTCTAAGTAGCGGTTGCCAACATAGAATTTTTCAAGGCGCAATCCCAATAATTTTTAATTTACGGACTCGAGACAAACAATTTCAATCATTTGATTTGGTCCCTGCTATATTTGGAATAATCGCAGCGCTCAATGCTGCTCGCTCCGTTTTTTTTTGCAGTAAAAACACAATTATCTGCGTACTTTAATTAGCCACGTGCCGTAATTGGAATGATGTGCTTGGTCTGAAAAAAGCAACTCCTCAACTAATGGATTTAGCTGCTTTGCCAGATGTCGCTTCACAGATACCAAGGCTGTAAAATACAAATGGGCAGTGCCCATTTTCTGAGACTACCCGTGCCACTTTGCCTCGAAAATGCCATGTACTCACAGTTACGCTTCAGCGCGCGTTGGAAATGATGAGTCATTTAATCGCCCTGCGCTACCTGAGAATCAGTTTGAATCCGTACTCTGCTGTAGCGTTCCCCCAACAAGTCCAATGGCCAGAATTTTACTGGCTCGCCCGCCACGGGAATCGGAGCGAGCGAGGGGCAGACCTTGTGGATCTCGGGCGGGGTTTTATGGTTTCGGGACAAGCGAGGCCATAAAATCCCACCGAATGATTCACCAATATTTTTAGTTGAAGAACTCCTATTTAGCCAGATTAGTAATCATCTAAATTATAATACCATACAGATCTCATCATATAAATGTGCTTCAGGTAAAATGTGTTTTTATGTGCATTTTCTGAATGACATCAGTGAGATGCATGTGCCAGACTTTCACTGCACAATTACTCCATCCTTGGCAGGCACCCAGCAACAGCAGGAGCATGCTGTGAGGGTGGGGGTGGGGGTGAGGGCAGGCTGTCAGGGTGGGGGTGAGGGTCGGGGGGCAGGCTGTCAGGGTGGGGGTGGGGGGGCAGGCTGTCGGGGTGGGGGTGGGGGGGGTGCAGGAGCATAGGAGGAACAGGAGAATGGCAAGCAGAGGATCCCAACCACTGCTCACACACCTACTTTTAACTGCAGTGGCCCTGCTTAATGGCCTCCTAGAACATATTTATTGGTCTCCTAAGACATACTCCTAGATCAGGTGACCAAAGTGATTAAGAAGGCATATGGCATGCTTGCCTTCATCGGCCGGGGCATTGAGTACAAGAGGCGGCACGGTGGCACAGTGGTTAGCACTGCTGCCTCACAGTGCCAGAGATCCGGGTTCGATTTCCGGCTTGGGTCACTATCTGTGCGGAGTTTGCACGTTCTCCCCGTTTCTGCATGGGTTTCCTCCGGGTGCTCCGGTTTCCTCCCGTAGTCCAAAAGAAAATGTTGGTTAGGTGCATTGGCCATGCTACATTCTCCCTCAGTATACCCAAATAGGCACCAGAGTGTGGCGACACAATAACTTCAGTGTTATTGTAAACCTACTTGTGACACTAATAAATTAACTTTTATTTAATAACTTTAAACATACAGTTGTTTGTAGTATACATAAATGACTTGGGGTGGTCTGATTAATGAGTTTGCAGATGACATGAAGATTGGTGGAGTTGCTGATAGTGCCTGGGATTGTCAGAGGATACAACAGGATGTGGATAGATTGGAGACTTGGGCACAGAAATGGCGGATGGAGTTTAATCCAGACAAATGCAAGGAGGTGCATTTTGGAGGGTCAAATTTAGCTGTGAATTATACTGTAAATGGCAGAACCTTTAGGAACAATAACACACAGAGAGATCTGGGTGCGCCCTTAAAGTGACAACACAGGTGGCCAAGGTGATTAAGAAAGGATATGGCATGCATGCCTTCATCAGCTGGGACATTGAGTACAGGAGTTGGGAAATCATGTTGCAGTTATATAAAACCTTGGTTAGGCTGCATTTGGAGTATTGCGTGCATTGTCATCACACTACCAGAAGGACATGGAAGCTTTAGAGAGAGTGCAGAGAAGGTTCACCAGGGTGTTGCCTGGTCTCGAGGGTGTTGGCTATGAAGAGAGGTTCAATAATCTAGGGTTGTTTTCACTGGAGAGACAGAGGCTGAGGGGAGACCTGATAGAGGTCTATAAAATTATGAGAGTCATACACAGGGTGGATAGTCAGAGGCTTTTTTCCAAGGGTGGAAGTGTCAAGGGGACAAAGGTTCAAGATGAGGGGGGGAAAGTTAAGGGAGATGTATGGGGAAAACTTTTCATGCAGAGAGTGGTGGGTGCCTGGAACGCGCTGCCAGAGAAGGTGGTGGAAGCAGGCACATTAGCAGCATTAAAGAGGCATCAGGATGGGTACATGAATAGGGAGGAAATAGATGGATATGAACGAGTAAGGGCAGAAGGTTTTTTTTTAGTTTAGGGTCAGGGCATCATGATCAGCACAGGCTTGGAGGGCCGAAGAGCCTGTTCCTGTGCTGTACTTTTCTTTGTTTTTTGTTCTATATCTGTGGACTCCAGTTTTAGAACCAGTGCTTCAGTGGTCCTACACATTTCTTAATAGACTTCTGACCCCTGACGTATCTGAAAGAAGCTTTTTCTGTTACTTCTGCAATTATATAGCTTCTTTTCATCCAGAAATCTCTTGGCTATCCTTATGGCTGTTTTTGCTTTCAACTGCACGCAAAAATACATAACCCTGTCCTCCTGCAAGTTAAATCCCTTCGTCTAAGGCATTGAATTATTTCTGTTTCAAATAGCACGCTTGCAGAAGACTTGAAAAATTACTGAGGACTATTATAAGCAGTGGTGATTTTGTCTGAATTATCGAATTGTCTGTCTCTGCACTTCATTTGAGCAACGAACCAGCAGCTCAGTGTTTGACTGCTCCTTTCTACCAGCTGTTTTATCTGTGCTGTTTCTGAAACTAACTGACACGTTGACTATTTGAAGATTTAGTGCCAAAAAACTTAAGAGGATTTGAATTCTTAAACACCTGAACTAATTGCAATCTGCATTGTAATCTCAATAACCTACCCAAAAGATCAGGCAATTAACTATGGATAGCCACTAATATATTAAGATATACCGACTGCCTATTTATACATCTACTATCTATTTACATCAATTAACGTGGAACAAAGACCCATCTAACAAAATTAAAAGGTACTGGTGCCTTGCTGACATATCTGACTTGCCAATTTTACATTTAAGGAATGCAAACTTGTATTTGTCAGAGGTATTGAATCTCTAAAACAAATAAACTGGAGTCTTACATTAATGTGTACTTTATGCCTGAAGAAAGATGATATCTTAATAAACCATTTTACTGGCCATTATCCAAATCCAGATCTTGGCTTCAGGCCAGTAGCTAATGGCAACCACCAGGAAAGCAAAAGGAGAGAATCATTTATAACATTCAAAGTATTTTGCTCTTCTGAGGTAAGAGTAAAACGGTACAGGTCTGAACAGTGTTTAGAACCATTATTTCTTTGCTTATAATCCTGCGACTGGAAATCATAGAATTATAGAATCCCTACAGTGCAGGAAGAGGCCATTCAGCCCGTAGAGCCTGCACCTTTTGAATGGACCTATCTCACATTAAGTTGATCGTTCTCTACATCCTAGCTATGACTGAACATTGCATTCTGCACTCTCCCCTGTCCTTCTCTATGAACGGTATACTTTGTCTGTATAGTGCGCAAGAAACAATACTTTTCAATGTATACCAATACATGTGTCAATAATAAATCAAATCAAAAACCGACAACAAATTCACCCAGGCCCTATCCCCGTAAGTCCACATATTTACCCTGCTTATCTTCCTGTCACTAAGGGGCAATTTACCATAGCCAATCAACCTAACTTTCACATCTTTGGAGTGTTGGAGGAAACCCGCGCAGATACGGAGAAAACGTGCAAACTCCACACAGTCACCCATGGCCGGAATTGAACCCGGGTCCCCTGGTACTGTGAGGCAGCAATGCTAACCGCTGTGCCAACGTGCCACCCTAAGTTTCCTACAACTGTAAATGTTTACAAGTGTCAGCAATAACGATAAAATTTCAATTCTTTAAAAATCAAGCCAAATTGTCTCAAATATGCAGAGTTGCAGGTCTATTACGGGAAAGCACTGGAGATGATACCCTTCTCTACAGGAAGGGAATAGCCAGCGCAACAGCAACATGGAGGAAAATTAGCCTCTTGGTTACCGAGGGTGAGGCATCCTAATTGATGTTGCCACTCAGGCAATTGAACTTGAAAAAAATTCCAATTTACTGCAAAGTGAAATTGTCTAACCCACTCATCTAGCCTATTCCTGCTGATTACACACATTGCTCCACTGACTTCTGGACATCACTCTAAGAATTGCTTCACTTTTGAATATTTCAGTCTCTTCTAAATTACGATTTCCACATTGAACAAAGAACAAGAACAATACAGCACAGGAACAGGCCCTTCGGCCCTCCAAGCCCATGCCGCTCCCTGGTCCAAACTAGACCATTCTTTTGTATCCCTCCATTCCCACTCCATTCATATGGCTGTCTAGATAAGTCTTAAACGTTCCCAGTGTGTCCGCCTCCACCACCTTGCCCGGCAGCGCATTCCAGGCCCCCACCACCCTCTGTGTAAAATACGTCCTTCTGATATCCGTGTTAAACCTCCCCCCCCTCACCTTGAACCTATGACCCCCTTATTCGTTCCAATTTTTAACTATTTCCCAATGAACCGAGAGAAAAAAAAAATCGAAAGGGTTAAGGAGAATGGTAAAACCACGGGAAATCAAACTGTTTGATGTGATTGGGTAGACAAATCTGCACTGCTGCCAGGATACGAAAACAGAACCAATTCCTTGTCAGCCCTCGATGTATATAATTTAACCCTGGCTGGAGGATGATGCATTGCACAAGAAAGCCTAAGATAGGGAAAAGTTCATTAACAATGTGGATGAAGCATCCATGGGAATATTAGCCAGTAATAACGTGTTAGAAATATTTGATTAATCCATCAAAATTAATCACAAAAATAATTGTCTTAACAGATGTGGAGACTCTAAGAAGTTAATTGATTTTTCAGTTAATTATCCCAAAGAAACAACTTTCTTGAATCCTACTTAAAACCCGAAAGCACTACCTAATCCTTAAAATTGTGTTTGGTACGTTTTTCACTTAAATTAACAAATCACTACATTGCAATATTAAAAATACTTTCAATGCACTTAATAGGACTGAGAAAGACAAAGAGCAGGCTAATGCGGATTAATTGACAATAAGGACCCGATTTTACCATCGCGTTGCGCCAGTTTCCGGGTGCGAAAACTTGGTAAGGTTGGGTGTGAGGTGAGTAGCACGATCCACGCCCGCTTCCGCGCCGGTTCCCCCTTTACCAAGGCCCAAAAATGGCCACGATCGGGACCATGCCCGAAACGGGCACGACGGCCATTTAAATGCATTTGCATGCATTTAAATTGACTTAATGGGCTGCACGCCCAACTTTACCGACACTTCTCCCTTTACCACCACGTTCACCCATCCAGAATCGGCGCAAAACAGACCTGCTCCCTAGAAGTCCGATTTGGGCGCTCCAGTTAGTGAGGAGGTAAGCGTCTGTCAGCTCTCTGCTTGAGATCGGTGGGGTGGGAGGGAGGGGGGGGGGGGGGGGGGGGCGGGGGGAGGGGGGGTCAGCTGCCACTCTGCTTGAGATCAGTGGAGGGAAAGGGGGGTCCGCTGCCACTTTGCCTGTGATCAGTGGGGGTGAAAGGGATCCGCTGTCACTCTACCTGAGATCAGTGGAGGGAAAGGGGGGTCCGCTGCCACTCTGCCTGTGATCAGTGAGGGGGAAGGTGAGTCCATTGCCATTCTGCCTGAGATCGGTGGGGGGGGGGGGGGGGGGGGGGGAAGGGAGCCGCGATCGGTCTGAGTGGTGGGGGGTGGGGGGATAAGGGGGTCAGTAATGTTGTGGGGGTGGGGCAATGTCTGTGGGGGTCAGGGGGGAGGCATTATCCGGCCCGGGAGTGATGTGGCAGGGGAGCCACATTCTATCTTTTTTTCTGAGCATGTGCAGTTGGAGGCGCCGATCGGAGTTGCAGGATTTTGGGTGCGGCAAGCCCCGCCCACAGGCTTCTGCAGCGCGATTTGGAATCGCTGATATTTTTTCAGGCAGAGTGTGTATGGGGGCGCCTGAGAACGGGTCTAAAAGTCGGATCTGAAACACTCCCAGTTTCAAGTCCACCCAGCACTTGGAATCAAAATGGTAAAATAGGGTCCCAAAAATTGCTGAAAAGACTAAATTATTGGGATTTATTTAGCGGTGCATCCCAATTTCTACAGCTAAAAGTATGACCCTTTAAAAAAAAACTGTCAATCTTAATATAGCTCTGTGACTTGGAGGCCAACAGTCTACCTACAGTCATCACAGATTTTCTGGTCATTGCTTCGAGGAATGAATATTTTACACTTTATTCCCAGTAAAGCAACCAGGGCCCTCCTTTAACAACAAAGGCATTTGTTGTGGGGCATAATTCAGAGTAGATCACATGATCCCTTCATTCCTGTATTTTACTCTAAGTTAAAGAGACAGCCCAAAACATAACGTTCTTATAAACTTTGTATTTGTAACATTTCACAGTATTGACAGAGGCTGAAAGTCTAACTGTCAACATGTTGACAAGTCTCCCTTTAGCAAGTGAAAGAACAATGTGAAGTTTTTGATCTTTCCAACTTTTGTGGACCTCAGTACATCATACCTCCGTTAGCACAAAGAATACCCTCAATGATGGGACATCCCAGCAGGCCAATGCAAAAGTCAAGGCACTTGCAATCATTTTCAGCCAGAAGTGCCACATTAATAATTCATCTCAGACCCCCCTGAAGGCCCCAGCGACACAGATGCCACTTTCATCCAATTCGATTCACTCCACGTGATATCAAGAAATAGTTGAATGGTCTGGATACAGCAAAGGCTTTGGACCCTGACAATATCACAGCTGTAATATTGAAGACTCATGCTCCAGAACTAGCCACGTGTCTAGCCAAGCTGTTCTAGTATGAATACAACATCGACAAAGTGGAAAATTGCTTTTGTATATTATGCCCCCAAAAAAGCAGGACAAAGCCAATTCAACAAATTGTCTCCCCATTAACAAAGATCAAAGAACAGTACAGCACAGAGACAGGGCCTTCGACCCACCAAGCCTGCACTGACACATAATGCATTCGATCTCCTGCAAACTGTTATCAAGTGGCACTTACTTCACAATGACCTGCTCACTGATGTTCAGTTTGGGTTCCACAAAGTTCACTTGGCTCCAAACCTCAATACAACCTTGGTCCAAACATAAGCAAAAGGGCTGAATTCCAGAGGTGAGTTGAGAGTGACTGCTCTTGACATTAAAGCAGCATTCGGCTGAATGTGGCATCAAGGAACCCCAGCAAAATCAAAGTCAATAGGAATCTGGGGAGATCTCTCCAATAGTTAGAGTCACAAAGGAAGATGGTTGATGTTGTTGTTGGACAGGATTCATCTCTGCCCCAGGACATTGCTGCAGGAGTTTCTCAGGGGTGTGTCCTAGGCCCAAGCATCTGTCCTGGTCTCTCTATACCGACCCTAGAGTTAAGAAAGCCCACCAATGCCTCTACTTTCTCAGAAGGCTAAGGAAATTTGGCACGTCCGCTACAACTCTCACCAATTTTTACAGATGCACCATAGAAAGCATTCTTTCTGGTTGTATCACAATTTGGTAAGGCTCCTGCTCTGAACAAGACCACAAGAAACCACAAAAGGTCGTGAACAAAGCCCAGTCCATCACTCAAACCAGCCACTCATCCATTGACACTGTCTACACTTCTCACTGCCTCAGAAAAGCAGCCCAGCAAAATCAAGGACCCCATACTCTCCGGACATACACTCTTCCACTATCTTCCATCGGAAAAAACACACAAAACCTGAGGTCACATACCAACCAACCCAAGAACAGTTTCTTCCCTGCTGCCATCAAACTTCTGAATGGACCTACCTTATATTAAGCTGATCTTCCTCTACACCCTAGCTATGACTGTAACACTATGTTCTGTACCCTCTCCTTTCCTTCTCCCCTATGTACTCTATGAACGGTATATTTTTGTCTGTATAGCGTGCAAGAAACAATACTTTTCACTGTATCCCAATACATGTGACAATAAGAAATCAAATCAAAACGTGATTGGCAATATATCCACCACCTTAGACATTCACTCTTTACACCTATACACGCTATGGCTTCAATGTTTCCATTGGCGATACTTGCCAATCTGGTGAAAGGAATTTGCCTTGAAATAGGCAAAGGGTGAACACTTGGCCAAGCTGAATGCACTCTTGCACAAGTCTTGAGATTACTTGAAGCCTATTATAAGCAGCATTATCTGAATCTTAGAGTACTGATAAGAAATGAAGAGCCTAATTGTTCCTTTCTACTGTACTGAACCAAGGCACATAAACTTTTCAAAATCACCTTGGAGTGGTTGTACGTCTCACATAAGCATCAACGTCTGATGAAAATTGCAACCAAGATAAAAACTAGGATCAGCTTTCTCAATGAATGGTTGGGACTAGATGGGGAGTAGGCTCACACTCCAAGGGCTGATATTCTTGGCCTTGTATGCTCTATGGGTCAGTATTGAGCACCTGCAAAGGCAGCAAGTGCATGTCCAATCTCAGTGGGTGGGAAACTGAGTGCCAGAGTCTATACCAATGGTCCAGCTCACCATCTTCCCTCATATCTTATCACCGCGTCAGAAAAAAGGGAGCAATAATTAGAGAGCACAACTCAGCCCTAAAAAACACAGATTGACCATGAATGATGATCACCAGAAGCACACAAGGTGCCACCTTAAGGCTAGAAGCCACATCTGGCTTGCAGCTGAATCTCAGAACCTTGGAATTCTCATCTGAAGATCATAGAAATCATAGAAACGCTACACTGCAGAAAGAGGCCAATCGGCCCATCGAGTCTGCACCGAAAACAATCCCACCCAGGCCCTATCCCGTAATCTCACATATTTATCCCACTAACATTCTAACCTATGCATCCCGGGGCACTAAGAGGCAATTTAACATGGCCAATGCACCTAACCCACACATCTTTGGACTGTGGGAGGAAATTGGAGCACCCGGAGGAAACCCACGCAGACGTGGGGAGAACATGCAGACTCCACACAGACAGTGACCCAAGCCAGGAATCAAACCCCTGGAGCTGTGAGGCAGCAGTGCTAACCACTGTGCCACCGTGCCACCCTTAGATGTGGTAGAACATCAAGGAAATGAGGAGAGTTGGGACCTGATCACAGATCTGAGGGATCAAACAATTGACTTCCACATGACATGTAAAATATGGGTCAAAGTGAAGAGGGTCAGAACTTCATATAATCCTTGCAACCACCAGCTTTGTAAATGAAAGCTGAAAGATAGACAGGTGTGCGACCGTGAAGCATTGCTCACTAAGATTTGCCGTGGTGGAATAGCTAGTATTCACCCAGTATCACCAGAGTGGATATGCATCTTGGAAATTGACCTCTAGTGCTGCTTTTCAAGCTCCTGCTTTGTGGTGATTGTCCCTTTAAGGGTCACCTGACCCAGGAAACCAATTAAAGACCTGGTTGGGGGTCCACCTGGCAAGCAGGGGTTCCTGTCCCAGAACCATCTTGGGACTGGCTGCACCCACGAGGTTGTAAGCCTCTCTGTAGTCTTTACCTGCAAATAAATGTGTTGTTTTTCTCTTAACAGGTGAACAAGAATTATTACACACATGAAAGTAGACAATAGCGATTCTTGGAAAGAAGAGTGGGAGGTGGAGTTGGTTAGGGAGTGAATTTCAGAGAATAGGGCCTAATTGGTTGTAGGACAAGGGAGGGGTAGACAAGTAGCCAGAGTCAGAGAAATGCAGACTTCCTGTATAATGCACTAAAGGATGTTGCAGAAAAGGATGAGGTAAGGCCATGAAGAGATTCGAATGAATCAAGTCAACAGGACCTTCAGTGCAATCTTTGTTTAAAATGAAAGCCGAGTTGTTTACGATTGTGTTGGGTATCGTTTGTCTGAGTGTTATACTTGAATGTCTAGACAGGGTAATCAATGCGATGATTTCAGGGTCAGAAAATGCCATTCATTGTGAAATGTAGAAGCCACAATGCCATTATTAACATCAATCAATGGAATGTTATCTTAGTTAAAAATAATGTTTTGGGATTACCTGCCTTCTTAATACATCTGTGTTGAGTATTATTTCCGATCCTCTGGAAACATTACAAAAATGTTCTCTTCATGGGAACTATACAAATGTGTTTACTTTAAAGCTTTGCATTGATGCTGTTGATTTGTGTTGAGAAATTGTTGATTGACCTCAGTTAATGAATGTGATATGTTTTTCCCTTTAGGACTCACCAGATGTCAATGCGAATCTAAACACATTCCTCTTCCGTTGAATAATGCACAGATATTTCAACAGATTATGTCAAAGTAATATTCACTACCTCAGAATTTTTTGGAAACTACTAATGCATCAGCATAATTGAATGTCAATGTAACCATCGTCAATACCAATTGTGCCAGAGTCCAATGATGAATTACTTTGAATTTATCCCCAACTATTCAATGCCGGTGTCTATTCTCCACACAAGCCTCATCTGACTTCAATTCACCTGATCAGTACACCGTTCTATTCCTTTCACCTTCATGAAATCATCTAGCTTTCCTTTAATTGCATTTATGCTAGTCCATGTTTTAAAAAATTCATTCAAGGGACATAGGCTTCGCTAGCTAGAGCTAGACCTTGCCCATTCCTATTTGCTCTTGAGAAGATTGTGGTAAGCTGCCTTCTTGAACTGCTGTCATCCATGGAGGTACACCCACAGTGCTGTCAGGGAGGGAGTTCCAGGCTTTTGACCCAACGACAGTGAAGGAATGACAATACATTTCCAAGTCAGGATGTTGAGTGGCTTGAAGAGGAACTTCCAGGTGGTGGTGTTCTCATGTGTCTGCTGCCCATCTAGATGGTAGTGGTCATGGGTTTGGAAGGTGCTGGCTGAGGAGCCTTGGTGAGTTCCTGCAGTGTATCTTGTACATGGTACACACTATTGCTTGTGTGCATCAGTGGGAGTGACATGTGATAGAGAGCTCCACAATCTAATCACTGTGTGGATGAAGAATTTTTTTCTGAACTTGCCTTGGATTTATTAGTCACCATCTTATTTTTATGTCTCTTGTTCTCCTCTGCAAGCTGAAACATCTTCTCTACATCTACCCTTTCAGAATCTTAATAACCTTTATCAGGTTACCCCTCAGCCGCCCACATGCTCCAAGTTCTAACCAATCTTTGCATAAAGAAGTTTCTCCTGAATTCCTTCTAGAATATATTTGTGACTATCTTATATCTTTAACCTCTAGTTTTAGACTCAGTCTGCAGTCCTTCCCGATAGCTCTCACCTCTCAGTCCTGGCATCATCCTCACAAAGCCTTTTTGCACCTTATTCAGTGCTTTTATTTCCTTTTTGGAATATGAAGGCCAGAACTTTAGCATGAGGCTGAGAAAATGTGAAGGGGATAGAATTAGGATGTGAAGGTTTTGAACGGTAGTGACATTAGGCTTATAATTTTCCAACTTGAAGGGGCAAATAAAAATACGCAAATAAAATGCAAAATCATAACACCATGGATGCTGGAAATCCGAAACAAAGATAGAAAATGCCGGAAATGCTCAGCAGGTTATAGCAGCATCTGTGAGGGGGGAAACAGAGTTAACGTTTCAGGTCGATGGCCTCTCATCAGACCTGGAAAAAGTTAGATTGGTTATTGTGGTTACGTGGCGCATCAAATGTACAATGGAAAGTGTAACACTGTAAATGCCAAGTTGAAAATATTGAGACAGGAGTAGGAACGAGATGGCGACTTAGGAAAGGACCTGGGATAAAATCACATCACCTTGAATGAGCACATAATTTGGTGAAGTAGTTAGCAGCAAAAAAGAACGCTTGGGGTTATATGCGCAGAATGTAAGTCTACAGGAGTTATGGCGACAGGAATATCAGCGACATATGGAATATTTTGCTATGTTGTGGTAAAATTTTATTCCCAGTTTGTACAACTCAGAATTAAATCAGACTGGAATGTAACCATAATTCTGTGGGTATTTGGGCATCAGCTAATTTTCATCTTCTGATGAATGTCTGGTGGCAAACTACACAAAAGATACAAACTCTTTTTTCAAGCATCCTGCCACTGTGTAGCCTACATTAAAATGCTTTTTAACTCACCAAATATCACGGCCATACAACTGGCAATAACCCCCAAATCTTGTGCTTCATTTTTTTTCCAGATTTTTAAAAACATTTTTTTACACAATCCTCAAAGTTACAAAGCCAATGCTCAGAATGGGCCGGGCAAACCCAGATCCATTCCTTGCTTGCTCCAAAAACCAAATTCAAATTGAATCCAATTCAAGGTACCCTCGGGAGAGACAAACAAGATCCAAGCTGAGAAGATCAGGCATCTCGGGCTTGATCTGATGCTTGATCTTAGCCAAAACTAAATAGCATAAGACAGTCATAATTGGAATGCGAGATGCCTTTTAAAAGGCTCAATGTTAACAAATGTGACTTTGGGATGGGCCCATCCAATCTGCATGGAGATTGGTCCCATTGCTAAATTGGTAGGGCCTCATTAGGATTCCAAGGCAACCATCTTAAACAGGCATAAGTTTTTTGCAGAGGTTAATTGTGGGTCTAATGGCTGGCGACAGATCCAAGTGAATGATTTTGTTTATCATGAGCAGAGCAGGAACAAGCCCATAGTACTTAACTTCCTCAGTGGCCTCTATGGCTACGGGCGGCCCGGTGGTTCAGTGGTTAGCACTGCTACCTCACAGCTCCGCGGACCTGTCAGTCTTGGGTGACTGTGTGGTGTTTGCACGTTCTCCCCATGTCTGCATGGGATTCCTCCTGGTGCTCCGATTTCCTCCCACACTCCAAAGATGTGCAGGTTCGGTGGATTAGCCATGCTAAATTGGCCCTTAGTGTCCAAAGACGTGTAGGTTAAAGGGATTACCAGGGTGAGGCTTAAGGGGATAAGGTATGATGGTGGGCCTTGGTAGGTAGTTATAGGAAGATCATGGGACCTGCTCCTTTAAGCTTTTTCTTCTAAGTCAGGGACCAAACGATGGAGAGAGTCACTGTTGCTGTTGGCATCTTCCAACGCTGCTTTTCCCACCTACCATCAACCCTTGCCTTTTTCAGAGAAAATCTCACGCTAACTCTCTTGCCACTTTTTCCATTCCTGCCTATTACTGTATCTATAGCAGCATGGTGACACAGTGGTTAGCATTACTGCCTCACAGCGCCAGGGACCCGGGTTCAATTCCTGGCTTGGGTCACTGTCTGTGTGGAGTCTACACGTTCTCCCCATGTCTGCGTGGGTTTTCTCCGGGTGCTCCAGTTTCCTCCCACACTCCTAAGATGTGTGGGTTAGGTGGATTGGCCATGCTGAATTCTCCCTTAGTGTCAGGGGGACTAGCTAGGATAAATGCATCGGGTTATGGGGATAGGGCCTGGGTGGGATTGTGGTCAGTGCAGACTCAATAGGCTGAATGGCCTCCTTCTGCACTGCAGGGATTCTATGATTCTATAAATTAAACTTGCCATTAATTAATTGGTGATGCAATATGTACTGGAGAAAATCATGTTGATCATAGCTTTTTTCCCTCTTCATTATTTACAACACCATTAGCTCCAAATAGGGAAAGCAGAGAATATAAGTAATTTAGTACTTTACACATAACAGTGGCAAGTACAACTGTTGGTGACACAGTCTATTTGAAATGTTTAATGCTTGTTTCACAGTTTCCTGGGACCTTTCTCGATTACTGGATGGTATAAGGTGGCTCTTTTCCAGTTTCCTCACAGGGTAACTGTTAAGGACGTCCCCAACAACTGTTAGATTGTTCAGTTAAAGAAGTAGTTAAGAGATTCTTTGTGCTGTGCTTATGAAAGTCCTGTCTTCATTTTACCCCTTTGCAATTTCTGGACATTACAGGCTCAGGAAAGAAATGATCATGCTGACTTGACTCACACAAAAGAGTCTGTTGCATGGAAACCTTTTGTGTGTAATATCAGAACTCCAATTGAAGCATGAAAGCAAATTACTGCGGATGCTTGAATCTGAAACAGAAAATGCTGGAAAACCTCAGCGGGTCTGACAGCATCTGTGGAGAGAGAATAGAGCCACGGCGGCATGGTAGCACAGTGGTTAGCACTGCTGCGTCACAGCTCCAGGGATCTGGGTTCGATTCCTGGCTTGGGTCACTGTCTGTGTGGAGTTTGCACATTCTCCTCGTGTCTGCGTGGGTTTCCTCCGGGTGCTCCGGTTTCCTCCCACAGTCCAAAGATGTGTGGGTTAGGTTGATTGGCCATGCTAAAAATTGCCCCTTAGTGTCCTGAGATGCATAGGTTAGAGGTATTAGTGGGTAAATACGTAGGGATAATGGGGTAGGGCCTGGGTTGAATTGTGGTCAGTGCAGACTCGATGGGCCAAATGGCCTCTTTCTGCACTGTAGCGATTCTATGATTCCAACGTTTTGAGTCTGGATGACCCTTCATCAGAGCTCCAGACTTGAAATGTTGGTTCTATTCTCTCTCCACAGATTTCACTGTAGCAGTTTGTTTCTGCTAATATCTTTTTAATTACCTCTGAGATTCCTTGCTGTCCTTTTATTTTATTCATTCGTGGGATATGAGTGTCGCTGGCTGGCCAGCATTTATTGCCCATCTTTAGCTGCCCTTGACAGTCAACCGCATTGCCGTGGCTCTGGAGTCACATGTAGACCAGACCAGGTAAAGACGGCAGATTTCCTTCCCTAAAGAACATCAGTGAACCAGATGGGTTTTTCCAACAATTGACAATGGTTTCATGGCCATCAGTAGATTCTTAATTCCAGATATTTTTTGTTGAATTTAAATTCCATCAACCTGCGGGATTCGAACGCAGGTCCCCAATGTTAAGAATCTGTCGAGTCCAGCTCTACAGTCTTCAACTATTAGAGTCAATAATACTTAATGTGTTTCCTTATTTCACATTCCACTCCTAGTTCCGCCAGCAAAATAAACACATACTTTTGACAAGACAATCACTCTGTACCCAAACTGAGAAAGGTATCCTTCCTGTGTTGTACCATAACACCACCATTACCAGCACTGACAGGGGATTATCATCCCAAAAAGTTTAGGCCCAGATACCTCCCTTGATCTTTAAAGAGTTATCAATGAGGCAACTTTAGTAGAGTTTCATTGTTACTAAAAAGTTAATTACATGTCCGTTGGATAATATTATGTGAAGCTGAGTGTGGTTCAATGTATAATGGTCAAAGATCGTGTAAGGATTTAAATTTAGATTATATGGTTATAAGTGACTGCTCCTTTCTCCTGGAAGGATTTTCATTTATCCTTTCTCCATTAAATGGTTTCAGAGCTGATGTTTAAAATTGATAGCTACTCATGTGCATTAATACATTTTTTAAAATTTAAAATTCAGATGAATCCATTAGCCTGACAAGCAAATCTCCATATGTCAGCTAATATGTCACAAGAATAAAAAAAGAGCCTAGTTTTGTCACACCATTTAACTCTAACATTTAAGGTTTAATCTGGAAAAGGCTTCTTGATAATAAGGAAATGAGAAAGCTGGAATAATCTGATATGTCGCAGCACATTCCATCACCTTGCTACAGCTGAAGCTTCTCACAGCTCTGATGATAAGGTTTATAAATTCCTTCCTCTCCACAAACTCACACATTGATACCTTCTTGTCAAACCTTTGTTACTTCCATGCTATCTAGTTTTAGGTAAAGAAAATGTAATTTTTTAAAAAATCACATTTACAAGGTTTAATATTGTCAGTTCCATACTTATTTGCAATAATGCACAAGAACAAGCATGGGGGAGGTGGTGGCACAGTGGTATTGTTGCCGGATTTGTAGTCCAGAGACTCACGGTCATGCTCTTGGGACCCAGGTTCGAATCTCACCATGGCAGATGATGGAATTTAAACTCAGTAAAATTAAAAAGTCCAGCGATGACCATGAAACAGTTGTTTTTCGGGAAGGAAACATGCCATCATTACCTGTTCTGTCCTATGTGTGACTCCAGACCCACAGCAATGTGGTTGACACTCTGAAAATGGCCAAATTACTGAGTTGTATTAAACCACTATAGAGTCAATAAAAATGACTGAAACTGAATGGACCACCCGGCATTCACCTCAGAGACCACAGCGGTTCAAGAAGGCAGCTCACCACCACCTTCTGGAGGGCAACTAGGGATGGGTAATGAATGCTGGTCTAGCCATTGACACTGCAACCTGTAAATTAATAATAAAACAAATTGGCCACCTTTACAGAGGCCACAGTGTAATGCCCATTCTCACTATGGGCACAGACCCCATAATGGCCGCTGAATCTCGTGAAAGGCCCAAAACGGGATTTGTGTCTGGAAATGAGATTTTCCCAGCATCCTCCGATGAAGCGATCATATTCATGCCCAGGAAGGGTCTGAGCCTGATTAGCACATTTTCGCATAAATTTAAACCTGATTAAAAGGGCTTAACACCACTACTTCCACCCTCTCTGCATCATCCCATCCAGCTGGTGCGGCATCACAAAGGCACAAATCACTCCCGGTTTTCAAAGCTCTGGGGGTGCACAGGTAAGTACAGACCCCGGGTGATGAGGGACACGGTTGGATAGTGTCCTGGCGCTGCCAACCTGGAACTGCCACCTTGGCAGTGTCACCCTGGCACTGCCAGAGGCAGACCCACTGAGGAGCACCATTGAGGGGGTTCCCCTAATGGGTGGTGGTGGGCAGGCACACCCCGATGTCTGTGAGAGGGGATGCAATGCCTGTGAGGGAAATGCCCTGAGTGGAAGGTGTGGGAGGGTAAAAGAGTGCCCTAATGCTTGTGGGGAGGGAGTTTATTTTTATCACCGATTGGGACACCCTCTAAAGATGGTGCCCCGACCTCAGTGGAGTTGGCCTTGCCAGCTCTATCAGGCCCCGCCCAGCAAACCACATCCCCAGATTCTCTGTGCACTGAGTGCCAGAAAATCTGGAGTGAAAACACAGCTGTGCATCTGGAGAGATCGGCCCCTCATGAGATTTAACGGTCATTACGAGTTCTCCATCTAAACCTAACATTCTACCAGATTTTGGGAAAATTCGGTCCATAGTTACAATTGTTATGAAATGGAGCCAAATAAAGAAGCACAGTTCAGGTAAAGATATTGATACTAAAGAAAGTCAATGAATTTGTTCATATGCTACTTGGATAGTCAACAATGTGTTCATGCAATAGAAAATAACATAGCCTGTACTCACTTCACAACAAGGACATGGGTGCACCTTTTCACTGTACCTAATCCATGGAGGTATTCTACCACTGTTGATAATGAATTTTGATCATTTCCCCAGCAATATCGTTGTTACATGCAAGTTTTCTTAAATGTCAGTGGAATGTTCGGTGTAAAAGTCAATTCTCCTTGTACTTTCTTTGTTATTGATTGCCGTTTGATTATTTTTTTAAAACGTGTTTGCACGTTTGTATAATATCAAGGAACCATGTTCCTGAAAATCATTTTTGCATGATATTTAATTGTCATATTACATCTTAAAATGTCACACTTGCCAATTAAGTGTCCCATCTCTCGATCATATAACTAAGGGCTCTTAATTATGCACCCAGGTATTTCATGCTGTATTCAGTGGTGGGGCAGGCCCGGATGGCACGTAGTCTACAATCATATCCGGGTGCCATGTTGAAAAGGCGTCCAACATCACTGACCCACTATTGAAGAAAGAAGGTGTATCACCTGAAAATGAAGATAGATCTCTGGGAGATGGGTCTCTTGAGGATGTAGATGGATCTATTGGAATATTCTGAGGCTGGAAGATGAATCCCCGCCAGGACACCTAATTTGGAAAGTCCACCTGCAGATGATCCCTGACCTATTGCTGTGGTGTCCCAGGATCCAGGAGTACGGGTGGCCTCCAAACTGAATTTCGGAGGCAGCCCCAGGTATTGTTCAGATGAGTCCCGAGATCTCATTAACCTCATTAATGGGATGTAAATGAGGTTGATGCTGTCCTAGAATTGTAGAGTTTGTTTTCATAGAATTCCTCCAATGCGGGAAGAGGCCATTCAGGCCATCGAGTCTGCACCATCTCTCTGACAGAACGTCGCACCCAGGCCCACCCCCTGTCCCATTCCTGTAGTGCATAACACCATGCATTTATCACGCTAATCCCCCTAAAATACACATCTTGGGATACTAAGGGTCAATTTAGCATGGCCAATTAATCTAACCCACACATCTTTGGACTGTGGGAGGAAACCGGAGCACCCGGAGGAAACCCATGCAGACACGGGGAGAACATGCAAACTCCACACAGGCAGTGACCCAAGGCCAGAATTGAACCCTGGTCCTTGGCGCTGTGAGGCAGCAGTGCTAACCATTGTGCCACCATACCATCCACTTTCCGAGCCACCACGGTGGGTACCAGCGGAAGATTCCTCTGTAAATTCACATTGGCGTGAAACAGATTTCTGGGCCTCCCACCATATTCTCCCACCATATCCACCATCTTACATTCTGGAGGGGGCTTGGGAAAATTCTGCCTTAATACATAAAAAGCAGCTTTTTAAAGTAACCCTTTACAGTCATCATATAAGATGAGCTGAAATAAGGCCCATTTCACAAAGTCAACCTTTTATGAATATCACCTCAAAATAATATGATGTATTTATTTTAACTTCCATGTCACAGATATCCTATAGGCTTCTATTATTTTCGTTGGGCATTTGTACTCCACTATGCAGAACATCTTTATCTCCCTAAGTCATTCCAAATGCCCTGTGTCCCTGGAGGACAAGAGGAAGAGAAAAAGTACCACAAAATACCAACTTGGTCAACATATCACATCTGGATAGGCCATGAATGAAAGGAAGTTTACGGAGATCCAGTGGCCAAGTGAAGATAGGCTCCGGGTGATTCTCAGGCTACATTATATGGGGGTAGGCAGTGGCATAGGGGTATTGTCACTCGATTAGTATTCTAGGGACCCAAGGTGCCCTGGTGACCTGGTTTCAAATCACACCACAGCAGATGGTGAAATTTGAATTCAATAAAAAGTCCGGAATTAATAGTCTAATGATGACCATGAAACCATTGTCGAAAAATCCATCTGGTTCACTAATCATAGAATCTACAGTGCATAAGAAGGCCGTTTGGCCCATCAAGCCTGCACCGACAACAATTCCACCCAAGTCCTATCCCTGTAACCGTACATGTTTACCCTCCTAGTCCCTCTGACACTAAGGGGCAATTTATCATGGCCGACCACCCTTACCCACACATCTTTGGAGTGTGGAGGAAACCGGAGCACTCGGAGGAAACCCACGCAGACATGAGGAGAATGTGCAAACTCCACACAGTCACCCAAGGATGGAATCAAACCCGGGACCCTGGCACTGTGAGGCAGCAGTGCTAACCATTGTGCCACCGTGCCGTCCTAATGTCCATTAGGGAAGGAAATCTGCCATCCTTACCTAGTCTGGCCTACATGTGACTCCAGATCTATTATAATATGGCTAATTCTTTAAAAGAAATCCTCTGAAATAGCCTAGCAAGCCACTCAGTTCAAGGTGATTAGGGCTGAACAATAAATGCTGGCCAGCCAGTGATACCCACATCCCATGAACAAACAAAATAAAATACCGTGATTAAATATTGGAAGTCATTGAAGTTGAGGCAATCGTCGAACTCCGTTGTTGAAAATAAACTGTTTTCCTCTTTCCATTTTATGAAGATAGCCAATCCCCTTGGACATACGCTTCACTGAAAACTGGTCAGAGTTTTTCCTTATTTGTATAATCCTAAATCTCAAAATCATTTGATGGAATTGTGTGATTGTAGGGCACAGTTCAAGGTTTGTATGAAGTCCAAACTATGTTTGAAAACAAATGTGGTGGAGAAAAGGAATTATTTTTGCTGCAGTGCTTTCAGCCGATAGGCCAGAGACAAAGTCAACCTCATAGAGAAAACATCTTTGCAGTAAAACCCAGTGAACTTACATTTACAATGATCTTTACATAATGCAATCTTATCCTGCATTAGGAAGCCAGACAAAGACTAGATAAATGAGCGATTTTAGATCGGAGCCTAGGATTTCTGTGTGTTAGCTAATGTGAGTTACAATCTGAGCGCAAGTCAGCTGAAGATAATTATTGCACAAGACAGACCCATTACTGTTCTGATGTCATGCACTTTCTATCTGCATTCTTCTGTATCTTAAATATCGCTTTCATCTTGCGAACTGATTATTTTCCGCAATAAATCTCTAAGTTAAATAAATAATCATGAATTTAATGCAATGACTAACTGTTTCCAGATGAGATAATGCTGAGTCATCAGATCTCCAAAGGACAATGTTTAACTCAGGACCAAGAGGTAGCTACGTCAACGGGACAACGTGACACTTTGCTGCAAATTCCTTGCTGAAAAAGCTGTTTCAAGTTCATTCTTTGATTTTTTTTGCTTTCAGTTTATACACAGGTTTCAGCTTCAATGATGTTGTTTATGTGCACTTGCATGTAAATGGAAACTGAGAAATCTGTAGTTTAGAAATCTATTCCCTTTCTAATTCCAAGGATAAAGGGTGAGATATTCTGGCCCTTCCCGTGGTGGGTTCCTGCGGCGGCAGGATAGGCAAACCACGCAAAATACTCTGGATATTGGCAGTGGTGGGGTGTGGACGGGGAGGGTGTGTGTTGGGAGGGGGTGCGGTGTTGTGGTGGGAAGAAAACTTCTGATTTTCAGTTCGGGGGTGTGGGGGCTGCGGGCTAGTACAGCAGTCAAGAACGAACAACTGGGAGCTGCTGAGGGGTCGGTGGCAGGTTTCTTGGGTGAAGGTAAAAACAGGCCTTCTGAAAGGCCCCTTTGAGAGACAGGTCATCACTGATGAGCTCCCCCTGCCTCAGAAGAGGCGCCAAATCCTTGTCAGGTGAATGTCAAAGTTGCCAATGTTGTCCAACCATTAGCTGACTCTGAAACAGATGGCCCACCATGAGCTTTCCCTGTGAGAGAATTGTCATTGTTGCTGAGTGAAAAAACATGGAGTGGATTCTTGCCAGCATTACCTCATGCAGCTATGAAGTTAGCTGGCAAGGCTCAGTGGGTGGATAAACGATGAACAATAACATGCTCATTATCCCATCTACTTGCCCTCTTGCGACCCATCCATCAGGATGTGCCCACGCTGGTGACCCTTGATCAGGACTCACGCAGCTGCACGTTGCATTGGTACAGCAGTGTGAGTTAGAGGGAGTGAACCAGTAGGGCTGTCCGTGGCCGTGGAGCTCAGCTTGCTACCTTGGAGTCACAGCCATGACGTGCAGGGCACTAAGCATTTACAGTAAGAAGTCTCACAACACCAGGTTAAAGTCCAACAGGTTTATTTGGTAGCAAAAGCCACTAGCTTTCGGAGCGCTTGCTGCTCCTTCGTCAGGTGAGTGGGAGCTCTGTTCACAAACAGGGCAAATAAAGACACAAACTCAATTTACAAAATAATGGTTGGAATGCGAGTCTTTACAGGTAATCATGTCTCAAAGGTACAGACAATGTGAGTGGAGAGAGCGTTAAGCACAAGGAGCAGCAAGTGCTCTGAAAGCGAGTGGCTTTTGCTACCAAATAAACCTGTTGGACTTTAACCTGGTGTTGTTAAACTTCTTACTGTGTTTACCCCAGTCCAACGCCGGCATCTCCACAGCATGACTAAGCATTTACACAGAGCCAGTTTCTCCACCAAACCGTAATAGTAATTAGTGATGGAGAAAAAAATGGTAAGTAATAATAATAACAATTAGCCTTTCAGTTTTCTGTAAATTTCAATGAGATCCTCCCTCATCCTTCTATTCTCCATTGAGTACAGACCCAGAGTTCTCAAACGCTCCTCATCCATCAAGCCTTTCATTCTCGGAATCATTCTCATGAACCTCCTCTGGACCCTCTCCAAGGCCAGCACATACTTAGATATGGGGCCCAAAATTGCTGGTAATATTCTAAATGCGGTCTCATCAGAGCCTTTGGGACGGGACTTAATGATTTTTGGGTAGTTCTGCTATATTTGCTACAATGGAGAGTCGCTCCATTGCTGCAAAAATCTAGGACAAAGATAGTGGAATACCTAACACACTGAAACCCAATGGTGTAAAGCCTCTCCAAAAGGGCACCTCACACAAGGCATGATTTTTAATGTGCGTTTTATAAACCCAGCTTTAGCTTTTACCTTTCATGAGACAACCATCACATCCCAACCTTCACCAACCTTTCATTCAAAGGCCTACTGAATTGTGCAAACTCTTTCCGGCAAAAGCTGAATAGATAGAATCCCCACAGTGCAGAAGGAGGCCATTCGGCCCATCGAGTCTGCACTGACCACTATCCCACCCAGGCCCTATTCCCGTAACCCTCATTTACCCTGCTAATCCCCCGGACACTAGGGTTAATTTATCATGGCCAATCAACCAAACCTGCACATCTTTGGACTGTGGGAGGAAACTGGAGCATCCCGAGGAAACCCACGCAGAAACGGGGAGAATATGCAGACTCAGCACAGACAGTAACCCGAGTGTACAGAATTAAACTCAGGTCACTGGCGCTGTGAGGGAGCAGTGCTAACCACTATGCCACCGTGGATTGGGGACATTGTAATTGAGAGAAATCTGTTCCTCCAGATCCCTTAGAAATAGAGGCAGATACTTGGTGACTCCAATTCAAACATACGTTCTGAACCTAGTATGGTTCACTGAGATGGGGAGAGATTCAGAAGTAACGTTCAGTTACTGTGGCACAACTGAGGGTGAGAGTGCAGCCAATGGAAGGGGTGAATTTGGACTATTTCCAAATAAGGGAGAAGGAATAATGAGAAGTGGAGATAAAAGCTGGAAATCGTAATCTTTGTTAGCAATGTTCCAATTACTTCTGGGATGTGATTATTCTGGACACAGTTCAACATCTCTTCAAAGATAGTGAAGAGAAAGACATTGCCTGTGCTGGCAGTGCTCAGGGACTCCTCAGATCTTGAGTGCTGAGGAACTTCTAGGTTGATTTCACTGCTTTGTGTTATGTATATCTAAAATCTTGCTTAGTAAATTCTATTTGATTCATAAATACTCGTTATCTGTACTTAGTTATGTCAAGCACAGCTGAGGACCCTAGTATTAGAAATGAACAATTTGGATTTGAAAGTTTTTAAACGAGAAGGATTTTATATCTCAAAACCCTAAAACCTTGACTGGTGCTTGCGCAAGTCATCACAAATCCAAATTATTCTTAACATAGCCTATAAAGATATCAAAATAAAAGATGATTGATTCTTATGGTGTTTATGTTTTGATGGTTTACTAAAGTGTGGTGTTCCAGTGGACCAGGGTACCATCTCACCCTGCCTTGCTTAACATTATAATAAATGCCCTTCACTCAAAGAATAAATGTGGTTTCAACATTTTTACAGAACCATAGAATCCTTACAGTGCAGAAGGAGGCCATTCAGCCCATCGAGCCTGCACTGAGCCCTGAGAACTTGGTGATGCCAAGTCAAATTCATTTTCTGTGCACACTATCCCAGTGTGGTTGACTGAGATGGGGAGGGGTTCAGAAGTAACATTCAGCTGCTGACAACAATCCCACCCAGGCTCTATCCTTGTAACTCCACGTATTTACAACACAAACAGAACATGCTGGAAAAACTCAGCAGGTCTGACAGCATCTTTGGAGAGAGAATAGAGTCAGGATGATCCTTCGTCACCCCATGTATTTACCCCGCTAATCCTCCTAAAAGCTAAGGGATAATTTAACGTGGCCAATCAAACCTGACCCACACATCAACGCCATCACCAGGGAACACAAGTAAATTATTAAAATCGCGCAGTCTCATCAGACAGGTACAGAAGAACAAAGATCTCCAGTGATTCGACCCAAACCTCTCATGTGCGCTAGAAGGCTGTGCAATACAGTTATTTCTTCAGCTTCAATCCATTTAAATTTGTCATCCCACCCCACAATTTATGGGAACTTTCTGGAGATTAAAATAAATGTTTCCTTCCTGTGTTTTTTTTTCCAATTTTCCAAGTTAACAGCACTGAATAATTAGCCTTACTGAACCTAATATAAGTCACACGGGGTGAGTCAGAAAGGACGAACAAACCACATAATGTCCTTTGGGCAGAGTTGTGGTGTTTCCTGCTCATGGCTGTTCAATCAGTTAATACCTGACCACATAAAGTAATGTCATTGAGTAATTGGAATAAAGTGCAGAGAGGTTATATTTACTAAGATGTACTGTTAAAAATTTTCCATGCGAGCGTAATAACTCTAAACATACAATGGTGAAGAATGAAATTTAAAAAGATTTTTTTTAATGCCCGTGTTTGAATTGAAAAAAACGAAAATTAATCGCGTGAATTAATAATATTGCCTCTTTGTTTTTCACATATTGCATTTCGACTTCAGGGCACTTTGCTGGTAAGTGCCATTCTGTGAGTGAGAGGTGAGGGGATTCAAAACTGCCGCAGGTCTTTTAAAAGACAAACACTGCAGTGGAAGTATTGCAGAGGATGTTCGGGTTCCCATTACTTTCAATTGGATCTTAACAATGGAATGTAATCAAGGTTTTGACTTTCCCCCACAAATCATATGGCCCAAGTTTACGTTGTGTGGGTCCCAGGTTGGAGCATCTAAATTGTATCTTTTCAGAATAAAAGATGAATCATAGAATCCCTATAGTGCAGAAGGAGGCTATTCGGACCATCGAGCCTGCACTGGCAATAACCCTACCCAGCTCTTAACCCCACATATTTACCCTGCTAGTCCCTGTGACATTAATGGGCAATTTAATGACCAACCTAACCCCCACATCTTTGGACCGGAACACCCGGAGGAAACCCACGCAGACCCGGGGAGAATGTTAAGACTCTGCACAGACCGTGACCCAAGCTGGAAATCGAACCAAGGTCCCTGGCATTGTGAGGCAGCAGTGCTAACTACTGTGCCACCATGTCGCCCCTGCAAACTTGTCTATTATTTATTCATTCAACATCTTTCGATGGTATAGTTATCATCGTCTCTGTAATATTTACAGTGGTTCAAAAATCCATTCCAATCTTTCTTCTGTCAAAAGTACTTGTGCTGTCAGCATATAGCCGCAGCTATGGTATTCTTATCAATTTTGATCTGTCACTTTAAGTGGAAAATAAATGTTCATAAAATGTATTCATCCATGGGGTGCAGCAGTGCACTTGTTAATTAAAAACTAAATATAGAAGCGTTTCTTTGACGGGAAGACTAATTAGTATAAACTTGAGAAAAATGAAGAGACTATAAATTTATAAATGCCAGATGGTCGTGACCTCAGAAATGAACTAATTAGTTATCTGCAGATGCAAAGCATGATTACTTCCATAATTCATTACTGATGAAAAGAAGCAAGCACAAACTGAGATAGCTAAGCATAATTTGAACACTGGAATGTTATAGGCTACCTCCTGAAGTCAATATTTTTCCCTAAACTGTAGAAGAAAATTCAGATTATTTTGAAACCATGCTAAAGGCAAGCTTAAAGTTACAAAAATAAACAGAGGTTCAGCAGTTAAGTTGTGCCACCTTTAGCAGCATCTTGAACATGATGTGGGATATTAGGAACAGGAGTCCAGTCCCTTAAGCCTGCTCCACTATTTAATTAGATCAGGCTTGTACAGCCTATTCCCATGGGCCGCATTCCAGCCTGCCAAACCTCTGTCTCTGGCCCACGGACCCAGTGTTAAAATTGCGGGTAAGTTCAATGAAAGATCTGCAAGGATCCTCCAATCACAAGCCTTCTCTTTCCCGTTTGCTGTTGATAGGCTCACTGGCGAGCCATTCAGCGGCTAATTCAGGAGAGAAACTGTCTCTGATGGAGGAGCAGTGAGCTTTGTGAAGGTAAGTGGCCTCTGTTTTCTTTCCACAGCACTCTCTCACTCTGGCTTCCTCCATGTTCTCTCCCTCTCTCTTGTGTAGATAGTGGCCCCCTAAAGGAACAGAGTGGTTAAAATGGTGAAGAGGGCCGGGAAGCTATGAGGAACAACAGAGTCACAGCAACTTGTCCACCCAACTCCCCAGCCCCCTGGTTGCAGCTGGAGTCTCTGACACGGCCGATTGAGAACATGCGTCACTTCACAGTATCCTGAATTTTTTTTAAAATCCATTCGTGGGACATGGGCATCGCTCGGCTGGCCAGCATTTATTGCCCATTCCTAGTTGCCCTTGAGAAGGTGGTGGTGAGCTGCCTTCTTGAATCGCTGCAGTCCACGTGCTGTGGGTTGACCCACAATGCTGTTAGGGAGGGAATTCCAGGATTTTGACCCAGCGACTGCAATGGAATAGTGATATATTTCCAAGTCAGGATGGTGAGTGGCTTGGAGAGGAACTTGCAGGTGGTGGTGTTCCCATGTATCTGCTGCCCTTGTCCTTCTAGATGGAAGTGGTCGTGGGTTTGGAAGGTGCTGTCTAAGGATCGTTGGTCAATTGCTGCAGTGCATCTTGCAGATAGTACACACTGCTGCTACTGAGCGTCGGTGGTGGAGGAATTGAAAGTTTGTAGATGTGGTGCCAATCAAATGGGCTGCTTTGTCTTGGATGGTGTTAAGCTTCGAGTGTTGTTGGAGTTGCACCCATCCAGGCAAGTGGGGAGTATTCCATCACACTCCTGACTTGTGCCTTGTAGATGGTGGATAGGCTTTGGGGAGTTACCCGCCGCAGTATTCCTAGCCTCTGACCTGCTCATGTAGCCACTGTGTTTATGTGGTGAGTCCAGTTGAGTTTCTAGTCAATGGTTAATACCTCCTTGGCAGCAAAATGTCCAAATCTCCTGGACCTGGATGGGGGTGTGAGTGAGTGAGTGCGAGTGGGTGAGAGTCTGTGTGGATGGGTGTGTGAGTGAGTGAGTGCGAGTGGGTGAGATTCTGTGTGGGTGGGTGTGTGAGTGAGTGAGTGCGAGTGGGTGAGAGTCTGTGTGGATGGGTGTGTGAGTGAGTGTGAATGGGTGAGAGTCTGTGTGGATGGGGGAGTGAGTGAGTGCGAGTGGGTGAGAGTCTGTGTGGATGGGTGTGTGAGTGAGTGAGTGCGAGTGGGTGAGAGTCTGTGTGGATGGGTGTGTGAGTGAGTGAGTGCGAGTGGGTGAGAGTCTGTGTGGATGGGTGTGTGAGTGAGTGAGTGCGAGTGGGTGAGAGTCTGTGTGGGTGGGTGTGTGAGTGAGTGAGTGCGAGTGGGTGAGAGTCTGTGTGGGTCGGTGTGTGAGTGAGTGCGAGTGGGTGAGAGTCTGTGTGGATGGGTGTGTGAGTGAGTGTGAATGGGTGAGAGTCTGTGTGGATGGGGGTGTGAGTGAGTGAGTGCGAGTGGGTGAGAGTCTGTGTGGGTGGGTGTGTGAGTGAGTGAGTGAGTGAGTGCGAGTGGGTGAGAGTCTGTGTGGGTGGGTGTGTGAGTGAGTGAGTGCGAGTGGGTGAGAGTCTGTGTGGATGGGTGTGTGAGTGAGTGTGAATGGGTGAGAGTCTGTGTGGATGGGGGTGTGAGTGAGTGAGTGTGAATGGGTGAGAGTCTGTGTGGGTGGGTGTGTGAGTGAGTGCGAGTGGGTGAGAGTCTGTGTGGGTGGGTGTGTGAGTGAGTGAGTGCGAGTGGGTGAGAGTCTGTGTGGATGGGTGTGAGTGAGTGCGAGTGGGTGAGAGTCTGTGTGGATGGGTGTGTGAGTGAGTGAGTGCGAGTGGGTGAGAGTCTGTGTGGATGGGTGTGTGAGTGAGTGCGAGTGGGTGAGAGTCTGTGTGGGTGGGGGTGTGAGTGAGTACGAGTGGGTGAGAGTCTGTGTGGGTGGGGGTGTGAGTGAGTGCGAGTGGGTGAGAGTCTGTGTGGGTGGGTGTGTGAGTGAGTGAGTGCGAGTGGGTGAGAGTCTGTGTGGATGGGTGTGTGAGTGAGTGCGAGTGGGTGAGAGTCTGTGTGGGTGGGGGTGTGAGTGAGTACGAGTGGGTGAGAGTCTGTGTGGGTGGGGGTGTGAGTGAGTGCGAGTGGCTGCGATTGAATCTGTGCGAGGGGAATGGGAACTCACACACACCTTAACGTTGTTGCAAACTTTATCTTGCTGAAATTTGCTAATTGGCCCCTTGGGTGAGAAAAAAAATTGAAATATAGCCTGTCGCGTGAAAAGGTTGGACTATCTTGAATTAGATCATAGCTGATCAGCACCTTAACTCTATTTATCTGTCTGCTTCACACTGCTGATATCCTTAACTTTACAAAACTATCATCGCCTCAACAATTCCAACTGTCTTAATACCACAATATTCCGTGGGGAATGATTTCCAGGTTTCTACTACCCTCTGTGTGAAAAGATGATTTCTACGTTCAGTCCGGACAAACCTATCTTTACTTTTGCGATTAGGTTCCCTTGTTATTAATTCATCCATCAGAAAAAATTTATTTCTCCGCATCTACCTTGTTGACAAATCCTTTTAACGGTTTAAACACTTCATTCTTTTATATGTGGTGAGCACTGCTGCCTCACAGCACCAGGGACCCGGGTTCGATTCCCGCCTTGGATCACTGTCTGCGTGGAGTTTGCACACAGAGTTTGCACGTTCTCCCCATGTCTATGTGGGTTTCCTCCGGGTGCTCCAGTTTCCTCCCACAGTCCAAATAACCTGCAGGTTAGGTGGATTGGCCGTGCTAAATTAGTGTCAGGGGGACTAGCTAGTGTAAATGTATGGGGCCTGGGTGGGATTGTGGTTGGTGCAGGCTTGATGGGCCGAATGGCCTCCTTCTGCACTGTAAGATTCTATGAATCTATGAGTGAAGGAATGCAAGCCAAGAATATTCAGCCTGTCCTCATGATTTAATTCTCTAAGAAGGAACATGTTTGTATGATTATATTTCACTGAAAGGAGTAAAGGCAAAGATTGTATGACAGTATGCATTGATGTAGGCTCATCTCCAAATTAATTTTAAGAGTGTGGTCAAAAGTTAGTAAACATTCCAATACTGTTACTTTGTAAAATTAATGCACACTTGGCACAGTGGATCAGTTTCACCAGCTAAGTGATGGAGAGAGGAGTAAATGTACATCATGGAGGATAATGAAGATCCAGGAGATTCCATTTCTACTTTGACCTTTCTTTGTCATTAGAATTCTACTTCAATGAATATTTGATACAAGGTGACAGAGTGTAGATTCCCTTACTCATAATTTCACACTGTAAACTGGAATAGCATCTTAAAACCAAATGAGGATTCATGCCAGAAGCTAACTGAAGACCTCCTTCTAACTATCCTGCCCCTGCCCTTGTCGTTATCTCCAGACTTGATTATTCTGACTCACTCCTGGTTTCTTCCCTACATTCTACCGTCCGCAAATTTAAAATTATCCAAAATTCTGGTGCCTACATCTTAACTCGCACCAAATCCATTTCTTGTCCATGTTATGTATGTTGGGACATAGCCCCTTTAAGAGAATGGGTCATGTGTCCTAGGGTGTAGGGTGAGCTGGTTGGAAACCACTCAGTGTTTGGAGTGTGGAGTGAATAGACACAATAAAGATCTGTGTTCCCTGATGCCAGGCTGTGGAGTAGTTATTGAGGAAACACCTCAGTACTTAGATTTAACAGTCCATGTTTTGGATAAGTATGCAATGAGGTCAGGAACTGAGTGACCCTGGCAGAACTCAAACTGAGCGTCAGTGAGCAGGTTATTGCTAAGCAACATCTTGAGGTTATTCAAAGCTCTGCTGCTTACACCTCAACTTGCATGGAGTCCCATTCTCCTGTCACTGCTGTACTCGCAGACCGACATTGTCTCCGAGTCAGGCAATGCCTTGATCTTAAAATTCTCATTCCTGTTTCCAAATCCCTCCATGGCCTTCCCTTAACTTTTTCTGTCATCTCCTCCAGCCCCACAACACTCCAAAATATCTGTACTTGGCTTGATTCTTGAGTATGCCCAGTTTGGATTGGTCTACCCTAGGTGGCTAAGCCTTCAGTTATCTAGGCCCTAAACTCTGGATCTCCCTCTGAGCACCTCTCTGTCTCTCTCCCTCACTTTCCTCCTGATAACTCACCTCTTTGCCCAGGCTTTTGGTCATCTTTATAGAATCCCTACAGTATAGAAGGAGGCCATTCGGCCCATCGAATCTGGACTGTCCACAATCCCACCCAGGCCCTATTCCCTGAACCCTCATTTACCCTTCTAATCCACCTGACAGTAGGGTCAATTTAGCATGGTTAATCAACCTAACGTGCACACCTTTGGACTGTGGGAGGAAACCAGAGCACTCGAAGGAAACCCACGCAGACACGGGGAGAAAACGCAAACTCCACACAGACGGCCATCGAAGGCCAGAATTGAACCCGGCTCCCTGGCACTGTGAGGCAGCAGTGCTAACCACTGTGCCACCCCTGTAAGTCCATATATTTATCCTACTAATCTTACGCGACTTTGGGCAGGACTTTCTGGCAGTGCTCACCCAAGACCAGAAAATCTCACCTGAGGTCAACGGACCTTTGCATGGTCCTGTCCCGCCCTCGACAATTCCTGTAGTGGGCGGGACAGGAAAATTCCAGCAATAGTGTCATGTTTTGTTTGATGATGCTCCTGTGAAGTTACTATATTAAAGACACTATGGAAAATATAAATTGCTGTTGATGTTTCTCTTGTTTACTCAAAAGGGGTGAAAAGGTTATTTTTTTGAGCCATCAAAAAGAGAGTTTGATTTTGTGACTTCACTTTAAAATGTAACATAGTCTGTTCCTTCACACCCATGAAACAATTGTCTTCTATGAAGTACGTAAGTGTTCTCTATTAATGATGTTGCCACAGTACAGGGTAGTTTTGTCATTCCAAATTGTTAAAACAAATCAAGTGTGAGACTGCCCACACGATGCTTGATTTTCTGTTTTCAGGTTGATTTATATCAGAGCAGCTGGCCTGCAAGTGCCATACCGCTAATGGGTTGACATTTTGGCAGGCTTACTCTGAAATATATTTCATGTTCCAAGTCTAGACTCCTTGTGTCGGCAACAGTTTTTCTATTAAACAAAGCAGAATAGATTGTGGAATGCTGTAAATTTGAGAGTACAATTAAATAAAGAGAAAAAAAAAGGTTAAAGCATTTTAGTCATAGGATCGTAGAATCTTTACAGTGCAGAAGAAGGCCATTCGGCTCATCGAGCCTGCACCGACAACAATCCCACCCAGGCCCTATCTCTGTCAGTCCACATATTTACCCTGCTAATCCCTCGACACTAAGCGGTAATTTAGCATAGCCAATCCACCAAACCTGCACATTTTTAGAGTGAGAGGGGAAATTGGAGCACCCGGATGAAACCCACAGACATGGGGAGAATGTGCAAACTCTACACAGAGAGTCACCCAAGACTGGAATTGAACCCGGATCCCTGGTGCCATGAGGCAGCAGTGCTAACCACTGTGCCGCCCAGTCACAAATGAAATGACATCCTCTGTACAGGATTTGGGTTCTTACAGAAATTAATGCAATGGTGCGTGTTAGTCATTGAACGAGATATTGATAAACTCAATAATTTGCCTTTAGCTTCATTACAAATGGCACTTAAGAACTTTGTGCTGTTTTTGGTGGCACGGACAACATAGATAATATTGGTCCACAAATTATTACCAGTATTCACTGTCTTTCTCCCCTGAAGTCAAGCAGGATGTTAGGCATGCACAGATTCATGCAGGAACCCTGAAGCGGTGGTCTGTCTCAGTGTTTTACCACAGACTGCACTGTGGATAATGGACAGTCCCCCCTCACCACAACCACCCCACCCCTTCCCCCCAGCCCACTTAGAAACATAGAAAAACTACAGCACAAAACAGGCCCTTCAGCCCCACAAGTTGTGCCGAACATATCCCTACCTTCTAGGCCTACCTATAACCCACCATCCTATTAAGTCCCATGTACTCATCCAGGAGTCTCTTAAAAGACCCTATTGAGTTTGCCTCCACCACTACTGACGGCAGCTGATTCCACTCGCCCACCACCTCTGTGTGAAAAACTTCCCCCTAACATTTCCCCTGTACCTACCCCCCAGCACCTTAAACCCGTGTCCTCTCGTAGCAGCCATTTCCACCCTGGGAAAAAGCCTCTGAGAGTCCACCCAATCTATGCCTCTCAACATCTTGTATACCTCTATTAGGTCTCCTCTCATCCTACGTCTCTCCAAGGAGAAAAGACCGAGCTCCCTCAGCCTATCCTCATAAGGCATGCCACTCAATCCAGGCAACATCCTTGTAAATCTCCTCTGCACCCTTTCAATCTTTTCCACATCCTTCCTGTAATGAGGTGACCAGATATCCACTAGTTCCCTCAGTCGCTGCAATCAGTGAGAACAAGTGGAGTAGAAACCCCTTACAATGTTATACCTTGTTCTGTCAGGTGTGAATGCATTTTTAATGATGAATTGATCAGTAAAACTTGAAGAACAGTGTAACAGGCCTGAAAAAAAGAATGTTGTAATCATGGAGTGGTGTTCAATGATTCTAGAAGACTTGTTAAGCCAAAAATGTTTTCATAACTTTTTAAAAAACCACACTTTTTCAGAATATGTTAACTTTTACCTTTGTTCAAAGGGCAAGTCCCAATCGTGTTATGGGCTGCGTGGCTTTTATGTTTTTTGGTGGGAACTGAATCCTCCTGCTCCCTGCCATCTCGGCATCTCTGATTAGTCAACTAAATGTCAGATACTCAATTAGTGGTGATAAGGAGATCAATTATAGGTGTGAGGCGGGGAGGGGTAGGAGGTGCTCTGGACCCAATCGGCACTGCAGGCCGAGCCATCAAATGGCAGGGGGGGGGGGGGTAATACCCTAACTATAGCTGGTGTCAAAGACTCCCAAAGTTCTTCTCATCCAACATCTGAAAAATCAGTAGGCAATGGAAAATAGCAGAAAATCAGGTTGTTAACAACAACAACAACGTATGAACAGGAGTAGGAATAGGCCAGTTAGCCCTTGAGCCTGCATCGCAATTCAATAAGATCACGGCTGATCATCTCATATCTTACTAATTATTGTTAAGGCCCAGGCCAGAATCTCCAAGGTGTTTTGTGAAATTACCCTAGGCCCAAAGTTTTATATTTGATATTTGCATGGGTGAACATAAGGTGTTTGATCCCAGGTATGATTCAAGCGACCCACCAAGGAGTTTTTAATCAAAGTTTATTTAAAAACACAATTAGAATATAACAAAAAGAATTATCATAACTTTTACCAATTACAAAATTTAAACATGACACAGTATAATTCTTAACAGCTAGCTATCTCTGTTGTTTCAATTTCCATAGGCATACACCCTTCTTCAGAATTAGTTAGACCAAAAGCAGATATGCTCACCTGATTTCAGATTGCCAGCTTCTTAACACCTATGGACAGAAATCCAAATAACAGTTTTCAGAGGATATATCCTCAAGTCAGCAAACTAGAGAAGTAAACCTAGTCTCTCGCAGCTTCCAGTCTTCAGACTTCAGAGACAGGGAAGGATACCTCTCTCTCTCACTGCAGCTTCCAAAACAGCATCACAGACAGCAGAATCTCCAACTCCAGAGAGGGAAAAAACAGGAGACACTGCTCTCTGTTTTCAACTCCAAACAGCATCTGAAGCAGCAACTAAGCTGAGCTGTTTCCAGTCACATGACCTGACCTGTCAATCATCCCAACCAAGCCCCACTCTGCAAGTCCAAGGGAACACTAAAGCAACAGAACACTGCGTTAGTTCAGATTAAAACACACATGGTGTCAATTATACTGCTTCAGTAACAATAGAGGACATCGGCTGCAGACCACACAGCTCCAACAAAATGCCACGGACTGCTCGAAACATCCTGCAGAGAAACATGATTAAAGTACATTTCTTAAAGGCACAGTATCATCACATTAGTGATTGAAAAATGGTGGATGGGCTGCCGATTTTGGCACCCACTCACCTTCTGTAATTTGGGAGGCTGGCGTGATGATATCTTTTTGCTCACAGAATGTCATCATGCCAACATCTTTGCCAGTGAAGGGGGGGGGGGGGGGTGCGGGGGAGGGGAGCAGGGTGCAGGCCAGTGCATCCAATTTGTAAATATATAATCCTGCCCCATGTATCTGCAATATCCTTTAATGTGATTGGCTGCTTGGATAACCTGATGACATCACTCTAGCCCCATGCTGGGAATCCCCAGTAAAGGACATGGCAATCTGTTGCAGTATCACTGCTGGAGATGGAATTCTCACCACAGAGATTGCTGTTTGCTTCCAGTCAGTAGAAATTATGGTGTCATTTCCAGTCTCGTTCCATAGTCACTCCTCTGCTATTAAATCCATGAAGTGACCTCTGGAGTGAGCGGTTTTCAAGTGTTCCTGCGTCTCCATCCATTAGACTTCAGCCATTGCACTTCAGAATTCTTTGAGACTTTGAGGTCAATGACAAGCACCCTTGTTTCACCATTCACTGCAAGTTCGGAGCCATTAATTCCTTTAGTTAGTCACTCACTCACCATAAGTAACCTTGATATTTAGTCCCTAATACTCACTTATTTTTTACAAATGGCAAGGAAGCAGAGGAAGGTCTTATGCTGCAGTGGGTAGCATCCCTGCCATCCCTGCAAGAAGCTCTGGGTTCGAGTCCCACCCAGGACTTGATGGCCAAGGAAAGTGTGTTCATAATGTGGTCAGACAGGTTGGGTGTGTCAAGCTGCAAATCCTTCCGAGTATGTCAATGGCTGGAGGTAAGAGTGGGAGAGAGTCTTGGTGACCCACGTTTGACACGGAGTGGCATCCACTCAAGCTGCAAGCTTCTTCAGGCTTGTGGCCTGTTCCAGGAGAAACTAGCAATGGAATCAGGCAAAAGTCTGCTTGTGCACCACTAAGTGCAGGAAGAGAAACAACAAGGAAGAAAAAGTTTATGTTTATTTATTAGTGTCACAAGTAGGCTTACATTAACACTGCAATGAAGTTACTGTGAAAATCCCCTAGTCGCCACACTCCGGTGCCTGTTCGGGTACACTGAAGGAGAACTTAGCATGGCCAATGCACCTAACCTGCACATCTTTTGGACTGTGGGAGGAAACCGGAGCACCCAGAGAAAACCCACGCAGACATGGGGAGAATGTGCAGACTCCACAAAGACAGTGATCCAAGCTGGGAATTGAACCCGGGTCCCTGACGCTGTGAGAGAGCAGTGTTAACCACTGTGCCATCGTGCCGCCCAAAAAGCTTTAGAAAAAGAAGAATAATGAAACCTGCAACATCCACTAGTGTAGCATCACGGAAAGTTTTCCAATTGAGTTCAAGCACACTAAAAGCTGAAAAGTTAAAGTACTTTCATGTTAGTGAATTCCTGCTGGAACACATCCTTTCCAGTGGGGCCTTCTGTTAGGTTTAAGAATAAACATGTCCTCTACTGTAGATATCGGGATGAATTTTTCACATATAGTATAAGGATGGAATGAAAGCGTGACGGGGTGTAAATGCTTCTCCCATGGTCATGATATCTGACTGAAGTGTATGTATATTCAACGGCCTCTGTAAGTGAAACTTTGATTACTTTGCAGCAACATTTATACATGTAAAAGTGATATTTTGTGTTGCAAACCTTCAGATATTCAGCCATCTTTGTATAATATCTGTCAATTTATCAGAAAATCATGGATTCCCATTCTAGCATTAAAGATCATAATCTGGGTTGACCTGTCTGAAAGAATGTGCCAGCTTAGATCGACAAAGAAAAAATGCAATGAAAATCAAGGTGTACTGTTAGTGTCCCAGCCAACATTCTACCCTTGTTAATGGGTCATTTATCTCATTTCCAACTCAAGAGACCCACATGCAACTACATTTGCAAACATAACACCAGTTACTGTGTTTTGAGTAATAAATTGGTTGTGGAATATGTTGGACTAGCATGAGGTCCTTCCTTCTCAAATTTCCTTTGTATTTCACAGTATTCACATTCGTAAAAGGATTCATATTTTAAAATATGCGAAGTGTTTACCCACAACATTCTAATCTGCATGATTGACAGATGCTCACCCACATACTCAGACAGAAACAATCCATTATCTCCCACATGAGTAACTACACCACAAAGCTGAATTCCCAAGTTGGTTACTTATCTCAAACTTTTGAGATGAACATTTGCCCCACCAGTAGGAAATTGTACAAGAGGCCATGATTCATCGCAGTGCACCATGTGGGAACATGTGACAGTGGCGTCCATTCACCCAGCTGAGAAAATATTTTGAAAGGTGGTATTAGATTTCTGGTTCTCACTGATCATCCAACAGTGATGCCATTGAGTCCTCTAAGGTTTATGCTAAGCATCATCGTGTTTTGCAAGTTACAATAAGCAACAATTTCGTCAGGATGAGATATTGGGTGGCATGGTGGCACAATGGCAAGCACTGCTGCCTCACAGCACAAGGGACCCGGGTTCAATTCTGCCCTAGGTCACTGTCTGTGTCAGAGTTTGCACATTCTGCCAGTGTTCGCATGGGTTTCCTCTGGGTGCTCCAGTTTCCTCCCACACTCCAAAGATGTGCACTTTAGGCAGATTGGCTATGCTAAATTGCCCTGTGGTATCCCAAAATGTGTGGGTTAGGGGGATTAACGGTGTAAATACGTGAGTTGCAAGGTCTGGGTGGGCTTGTTGTCTCCTTCTGCACTGTAGGGATTCTATGATTCTATTCCATGTATCTGACTGAGGCCGCATTAGCTATTTCAGGTGAACAAAAAAAAGAAATCCATGACACTACTTTGAAGGAGAGAGAGGAATTATCCACAGTGCCCTGGTCAATTCCCATCCCTCAATCAACCATCTATCTAGTGAATATCATAGAATCCCTACAGTGCAGAAGGAGGCCATTTGGCCCATCGATTCTGCACCAACACTAATTCCACCTAGGCCCTATCCCCGTAACCCCACATATTTACCCCGCTAATCCCTCTAACCTACACATCCAGTGACACCAAGGGGCAATTTAGCATGGTCAATGCACCTAACCCCTACATCTTTGGACTGTGGGAGGAAACCGGAGCACCCGGAGGAAGCCCCATGCAGACATGGGGAGAACATGCAAACTCCACACGGACAGTGACCCAACCAATGAATCGAACCCAGGTCCCTGGAGCGGTGAGGCAGCAGTGCTAACCATTGTGCCGCTATGCTGCCCTATCACATGCATGTTTCTAGGAGCTTGCTGTGTGCAAATTGGCAGTGTGCTTTCTACGTCACAACAATGCTTACATTTTAAAAGTAAGTCATTTGCAGCAAAGTGCTTCCGGAAATCCTGTGCTAGTGAGAGGTGCTGTAAAAATGCAAGTCTTCGTCTCTCATGTTGTCAAGTCCATACTATAAGCTATGAAATTAATCCACTGATAATTCTTTCCTGCACTACAAACATCTGAATTATTCAATAATTTGAATTGAACAGCATAAAATAACACTGAAACACTGGGAATTAAGTACAAAAAACCCAAATCCTATCATGATTTGAGTTAAGCTACTTTAAATTAAACTATATAGCTTTGAGCAGAATGGATTATGTGTTCCGATTCTATGTTGGGAATGGTAATTTATTCATTTTAATGCTCCGCTACAACGTCAACGTTCCAAAATCCAGAGCACTGTTACTATGTGGCAGTGACGCTTCTCTGAAATCTCACTCTGGCATGGTAATAGTTTATAGCAAACCATCCATATCAATTGTATAATTGACAGATTTGAGATATAATTATGAGCAGATTTGCTGATTTTCTTCCTCAGGTGTTGCAAAAATGAATGGCCAACTTGGCTTCCAATTCTTCAAATCTAAGTGCCAGATTTCAATATTATTACCCTGAAACCACCTTCCTTTTGTGAATTATTTAAATCTCTGCTGTCTAAAGATTTATAGTTTTGGCGATATACATAGAGAATAGGATGTGGTTGGGTGCCATACGAGGGTATCTGGAATCGATCAGAAATTGCTGGTTCCTCTTGAACCAAAACACAAATCGCTGTGAAGCATAGAAATAGCTCATTGAGTACCTACAGTGCAGAGGAGGCCATTCAGCCCATCGAGCCTGCACTGACAACAATCCCACCTGGGCCCTATCCCGTAACCCCACATATTTACCCTGCTAGTCCCCCTGACACTAAGGGGCAATTTAGCATGGCAGATCAACCTAATCCACAAATCTTGGACTGAGGAAAGCAGAGCACCTGGAGGAAACCCACGCAGCCACAGGGAGAATGTGCAAGCTCCACACAGACAGTGACCCAAGGCCGGAATTGAACTCGGGTCCCTGGCGCTGTGAGGCAGCAATGCTAACCACTGTGCCACCATGCCGCATGCACAGTGGTTGCTCAAACTTTGCACAAATGGCCTAAACCAGGACTGGCCAACCTTTGAGAGCAAGAAAATGCTTCGCCTGGCAAAGAGCCACAAATGCCAAACTCTTTTGTCCCTTGCTGAGTCATCAATTCTTCACTACCATTGACTCTGATGCACCATGTAGATTTAACACTGCTGTCAGCATGTAAATCAAACATCTGCAATTCATGGTACACTGTTATGGTGAATATACCATCAATTAAAAGTGATCTGTGTGATAACATTCCAGTGATTTTCACCTTAGCCCACACCACAATTGATTTTTGTTAAATTAAATTGCAACAACAAAATCCAATTCTTTAACTGCAATCCAAAAATTCAAGTATTCGCAGCAACCAATATATGTTAACAATATGAAACAAACAATAATTTATTTTAAGAAATATCAGCAGAAATCCTGGGCACGCAGAAGAAATATAATTATGTTGCACAGGGTAATAAGGATTAATGTAACTTCCATACTAATTTGTTTCCTATAATTTTCTTGAAATCTGTTTCATACCTGGTTTACTTGAACAGGACATGGAGGCTTTGGAGAGAGAGTACAGAAAAGGTTTACCAGGATGTTGCCTGATATGGAGGGTATTAGCTATGAGGAGAGACTGAATAAAATGGGATTGTTCTCCCTGGAAAGACAGAGGTTGAGGGCTACCTGATAGAAGTTTATAAAATTATGAGGGGTATAGTTGAACAGTTGGAAGCTTTTCCCAGGGCAGAAATGATAATTACAAGGGGGCACAAGTTCAAGATAAGGTGGGGGGGGAAGGTTCAGTGGAGATGTCCGGGGGGAGTTTTTTTTTTTACACAGAGGGTCGTGGGGGTCTGGAATGCACTGCCAAGTGAGGTGGTTGAGGCAGATACATTAGCGACATTTAAGACTTATCTGGATAGACACATGAACAGACGGGGAATAGAGGGATAAGCGGTTGGTCTAAATAGGACAACATGATCAGCGTAGGCTTGAAGGGCCTGTTCCTGTGCTGCACTGTTCTTTGTATGACTCGAAAATGTCTGTGTATATCAGAAATGTCTGTACTTGCATTGTGAGGCATGAATTCACTGATACACTGCTTCTGGCTCGGAGGCATGCTTGAATTGAATGGAGTTGGGAGAATCAAGCCGACAATGTTGCTGTAGAGCTCTAACACACACTGTCTTTAAGTGTGTCTCCCGACTGAGACCATTCAATTGATACATGTTGAAGAGTGGAAGAAAGTAATTTGTAAACTTTGATTAAAAAGTGAAAAAAAGTCAAATGCTCATCAGCGAGTCTTGATGTTTTGGCACTTACAACATCCGATAACTCTTCAAAGTCCTCATATTCAAGAGTTGGTTTCAATTCAATTCAATCATTTACGACCCAGAAGCTGCTTCATTGGTGGCAACTGAGGACTTTACAGAATCCACTCCAATTTTGAATGAATGGTAGAAGTGGCCTTATTAATTCTAAATGTTTAATTCATTGAGTAAAACTCTCCGAATGATTGAAGAGATGGGTTGTGTAATCCTGGTAGCAGAATGAATCTCCTGCCACACGACCATTTTCTTTAACCATATTCATAGGTAGAAGAGCATGGGCTCATTTTAACGCTCCTTACGGTTGCAAAAAAATGTTACAAAAGTCAAGTAGCAACTTCACTGTTACTCGCAGTTTCAGTCTGCTAGATGCAAAAGATGTCGGCTAAAAATGTTAAATCTAAATCCCACCGACAATTCAGTGGAGGCTGTTCATCCCCTTCCTCTCATTAATCTTCATGTGTGAGAAATTCAAAAACACAAAAACAAAATCACCTTCCCAAAGGTCTGAAGATAGCAAGTGTAGCACAAGATCTGAAGGAAGAGTTCCTCTGTAATGTCCTATCTAAATTTGGGGTTGTGGGCTTTACACAGGAAGAAAAGACTTGGTATGCACACATGGATTCAAATTAACACACAACAGGTTTTATTGGAAGACATGTTCTCTGCTCTGCACAGAATACAAAAGTGAAAGTAAAATAGTAGCCCTGCAACATCCTAATGGCATCTTCATCAAATCATGTGAAAGCAACCTGCAACTGTCTTAAATATATAACATCCACCCCAGAACTTCAGGTGGGCAGTCATTGGTGAGTGGGGCATCTGTCCTGCTCATCAAACATTGTTGACAAGAGACCCAATCAACCTGCCAGAACAGGCCATGTTTAAACACAACTTGGTGCATTGCCAGTTCTATTGTGTACCTGATAAGCGGCCAACCAACAAGAAGGGCAGGAAATACATGTTTAAAAATCCATAAAAATTACAAGTGACCACTGCAAAGGTTAGGGTTAGACTTGTTTGCAACTTTTCTTTGCTGCAGTTTAAAATCCCACCGCATCTAAAAATAGACCAGAATGAAGAAAATCAACCACTCTGTATTTAGGATGCTAAAATCAAATCGCTTGTAATAAGGGGCGGCACGGTGGCAAGTGGTCAGCACTGCTGCCTCACAGCGCCAGGGACCCGGCTTCAGTTCCGGCTTTGGGTCACTGTCTGTGTGGAGTCTGCACGTTTTCCCCGTATCTGCTTGGGTTTTCTCCGGGTGCTCCAGTTTCCTCCCACAGTCCAAAGATGTGCGGGTTAGGTTGATTGGCCAGGATAAATTGACCCTAGTGTCAGGGGGATTAGCAGGGTAAATACGTGGGGCTAAGAAGATAGGGCCTGGGTGCGATTGTGGTCGGTACAGGCTTGATGGGCTGAATGGCCTCTTTCTGCACTGTAGGGATTCTATGAAGTGCGTCAAAACTCTACCCTCAAATTATTTTTTAAAATTACATTAATTACCAAACTATTTCAGAAACACTGTCAAATACCTTTAAAAATGCGATGAAATATTCTCCAGCCATCGCAACAAAAATCCCATTTGAAACCACTTTCCCTTTACGAGCTCTATGGAATACAGTACTTCACTTGCACCATTTAAAGTAGGTTTTAAAAGCAAAAATATACGGTCCTGGCACCAAGGCTAAGGAAGTTTTGCAGGAAATAATCTAAACACGGCCTTATTGAGACCACGGCACAAAATTTGTATTAGAACGCTAAGAGCTGGCCAGAAGATTGTGGTCAGATAGAATGAGAACAAATTGTATCTCTAAGGCCTGTTCAGCTCATTTTCAGCCCCCCTCTGTGTCTGCGCAATCGGTGCAGCAAATTGGCAATTCGACCTTTCTCTGTCTGTTCCTCATTCTGTATCTCATCTCTAAATTGCACTAAAGGTTAAACAGGCGTCTCAAAAGGTACAAGTATAAATAAATAAATTGGACCCACGGGTCACTCAAAGAAAATGGGGTTCCTTGTTTTGTTTTTTAACAGTTGGGCAATTTTACATTCAGGAAGGCAGTCTGACCCCAGTGAACACTGCTTGCTATTAATGTCAGAGGAAAGTAAATGCTGGTGATGCTCAGAAGCAAGGGAAGAAAATCAATGGAAAGATATAACAATGAAAGAAGCCATGCGTCAACAGATTTGATTGCTTTTGTTTGATTGGCACAAAGCCATTACTGCACATCCTCCATGTTTGCTTCACAGCATCAAGATGCCACACATCATGGGAGCAGGAGTAGACCATTCAGCCCTTGGATCCTGCTCTCCCACTCAGCAGATCACTGATCTGTACCTCAAATCCATTCACCCATCTCAGCTTCAGATCCTCTTGATACCCTTAAACAATGAAAACACAAGACATTTCCATTATAATACTCCCTTCATGGAAGTCTGATCATATATCATTCTGATACACTGCTTTCCAATACTCATTGCTACTAATGCTATTTTCCAGGCACTAACCTGACTTTAGCAGTTATTACTCAATCCCAGGGGTGGTACAGTGGTTAGCACTGCTGCCTCACAGCACCAAGGATCCAGGTTCAATTCTGGGCCTTGGGTGACCGTCTGTGTAGAGATTGCACATTCACCCTGTGCCTGTATGGATTTCCTCCAGGTGCTCTGGTTTCATCCCACATTCCAAAGATGTACAGGTTAGGTAGATTGGCCATGCTAAATTGTGGTGAACACAACTGGTCCCAACCGGGTCAATGGAAATAATGGACCCACTCAGGGACCTGCTTTATGCAGGACTTGGTCTACGAGCTCCACCCAGTTAGCTAGTTACCAATCATCAGGCAGTTCATTTTCAATGAGTCCTACAGGGAGGTCAATCAGTGATTCCCCATGCAAGTCATGGGGCTTATCACATTCGAGATCCCCTCTGGATAGCCCCCAACCCAAACTGCCAGCCAACTCCATTTTGGAACTGGAAAATGTCCATTCTTTCCAAGTGGGCAAGCTGCAGTCAGGTTTTTTTTATTTATTCTTTCATGGGATGCGGGTGTCACTTCGTGTCAGGGGGACTAGCAGGGTAAATATGTGAGGTTATGGGATTAGGACCTGGGTGGGGTTGTTGTCAGTGGAGATTTGATGGGCCGAATGGCCTCCTTCTGCACTGTAGGGATTCTATGATTTTATGAAAATCAGTTTGCAAGCTTACTACAGAGTATCATCTGCCAAATTGTCAAAAATACTGCTTGTCCCAGTTAAAGAATTGTTGATTCAATGCAGGCTTTTAATATCATATTTGTTCTTTTAGTTGTTACTTTACTTGATTAGATTTTTCTTGCTCATAATGGCCTAGTACCATCGAAGCAACTGCTCATTTCTGATGAGTATGCTTTCATGTTCCAGTTTAAGTGCTACCTGAAGCTAAATGAAGAGACGCCAGACAATAAGTGCACTCAGGAAGCCATTTCCAAAGAGGAGGCTGATTGGTGCCTTTCAGTCAATTTAACCCCCAGATACCTTACTGTAGTGCTACTCCATACAATGGACTAAATGTTACAGGGCCTCACTGAGCCGGGGACCTATTTTGTTCCCCGCATTACCAGAAACTGAGTAGCATTTTCTGAAGCAAACGATAAATCACTGTTAGCACTTGTGACACTTAGGCCACAACTTAAGTTAGTGTCATATAAATGGAGGATCGCAGCTGTTGTGAACAGTTTAGACTGTGCAGGCTTCTGTCTCAGATAGTTTTTCTTTCATTTTAATTCTGGCTAGAGTTTCTGCTGAGATTGGAACTGAATGGCATGACTTTCTGGGGCTTTTCACCAAGGTCTTTCCAGTTACCAGGTAGGGAGGGTAGAAATCCAGCAGTCAAGACTTTTACAAAGTCAAGCAATAAGGACAGCAGAAATATAATAAGATACATCTGCATGACCACAGGGAATCTGATTCATTCCTGACATGGGAATTGGCTGAAATTTGGAGGACATATTTAAAATTCTATGTGCTAGATATTCTCAGTGATGGACCTGGCTGCTTGTATTAGCTCAACTGGGACAATGAATACAAGGAAAATCAATTAACAGCTTCCTCTGCATGCTCCACATCATTGTAGCATGTTATTAGCAGTCTAACCAGCTGTCCTTAAAGAGACCGAAAGAGGTTGTTTAAAAAAAGGCCCAGGAAATATGGAGTTATTTGTTTTGTGGCCCCCTCCCCTTCCTGCATCTCTCAAAAAACTGGCTTATTGCTGGCTTGTTAGATACGATAACTCCAGGAATCGGCTAAAAGGAACAAAATAAAGTCAAGCAAAAACCATAAGCCTGTGGTGAACACAACAGGTCCCAATCGGGATAATGGAAATAATGGACCCACTCAGGGGCCTGCTTTATACAGGGCTTGGTATATGAGCTCCACCTAGTTAGTTAATTATCAATCCCCAGGGGGATCGTATTCAATGAGTCCTACAGGGAGTTCAATCGGTAATTCCCCTTGCAAGTCTTGGGGGTTATCGAATCAGAGATCCCCTCTGGATAGCCCCTGACCCCAACTGCCTGCCAACTCCATTTTGCAACTGGAAAATGTCCAGTCTTTCCAAGTGGGCAAGTTGCAGTGAGTTTTTAAAAATTATTTCATGGGATGAGGGCGTCACTGGCAAGGCCATCATTTGTTGCCCAGAACGGGATGCCAATCCATCACAGGGCACGCACACACACTCACAGACAAACTGGGCTGTGGGAGGAAACCGGAGCACCTTGCGAAAACCCACATGGACAAGGGGAGGATGTGCAAACTCCACAAAGACAGACACCCGAGGCTGGAATCGAACCCGGGTTCCCGGAGCTGTGAGGAGGTAATGCTAACCATTGTGTCGCCCTATATTATATAATACATATGTTAATTTATATGCATTAGGATGTTTTATTTATATATAGTATATAATATATATGAATCACAATCACCATTGTTAAGAAATATTGAACATATAGGTCATAGTGGCACATGGAAATTCTGTCACAACAGTGCTTGATAATTGGACTGTAGGTTTCCCATCCCCATTTGTCTGACAACTAAGCCCCATGTGAATAAAATTGATTCAGATTAGAAATCAAAATGTATGAATACATCCTAGAAATGACTGTAGAAAAGACTGAAATGGGCTTCATTTGAGTCAAGTCAAATATCCTGGCCTTCATGTTAACAATTAAGAGCTACCACAGTCTGGATTTATACTCATCAGAAACTCAGTGGCATTTGTGTGCATTCTGATCCTCTGCAAGGTACTCTGAAACTCCCACCTTTTTACTTTCCACGCCCTTGTGGTTTTGTGAAAGATTTCTGGGATAACGGGGCTTCACGTCGGAATGTTTGCACAGCTCATGTTTTGGCGGTGCTCTGAATCATCAGTTTGCCATGGGGAATCTGGCTGCAAACTGGAGGCTCTTGTCGGAAGCTCTGCAGACTGGAGTTCCCAGTTCACCAGGCGGGCTGCTGAATGGAGCTGTTCACAGTGGCGGACTGCTGCCACTCACCCTTCCAAAGTATCGCAGCTGCCAGGGAATGGACAGATATCAATTGCAGCCACGGAGAAATATGTGGCTCAGATTTTAATCTGACCACAATGTCTTAATGAGTCGAGCACATGTAAAAATCCACTATTTGCTTTTGAAATATGACATACATCTTGGTGAAAAGAACATTTCCTCAGGCTTGGGCTTGTTCTCCTTCATAACATGGCTGCATTGGCTATTCCTCACAAGAATAAAGACTTTTTCTCACATTTACCGCTTTACTGTGTTTTGACTTGGCGTTTGAATGCATTGTTTTTGACACAGACCACAGGTATATGGAGTTACATCGAGATACATTCATGTGGGAATGGGAGATTGCAAAGTTTTAAAGTTTATTTATTAGTGTCACAAGTCAGATTATATTAACACTGCAATGAAGTTACTGTGAAAATCCCCTAGTCGCCACACTCCGGCGCCTGTTCAGGTACACTGAGGCGAATTTAGCATGGCCAATGCAGAGCTCTGCTTAACACACATTTGGAGGTGGGTCTCCTGGGATTTGACTCATCATGATTTTACTGTAGCACTTGGAGGTGATGGGGTTGAGTGGTATTGTCAATGGATTAGTTTTCCAGAGACCCAGGATAATGTTCTGCAGGACCTGGGTTCGAATCCCACCACGGCAGATGATGAAATTTGAATTCAGTTAAAACCTGGAATTAAAAGCCTAATGGTGACCATAAAAACACTGTCGATTGTTGTAAAAACCCATCTGGTTCACTCATGTTCCTTTAAGGAAGGAAGGAAATCTGCCATCCTTACCTGGTCTGGCCTACATGCAACTCCAGACCCATAGCAATGTGGTTGACTCTTAAATGCTTAGTACAAGGGCAACTAGTGAGGGGCAATAAATGCTGGCCCAGCCAGTGATCCCATGAATGATTAAAAAAATTAAGGTTTAATGGCCTCAACATGAACCCCACTGTGCGTCACCATTTTGAGAAATGTCTTTTTATTTCTATCATTATGGCTGAAATCTTCCATCCTTGTTCACTTCTGGGATTTTCCAGTGCCGCTGATAGTGAATGGAGTTCTGGCTGGAACGCCAGATTTTCCGTTCTCACTCGCAACGGATCCTGCCACAGATGAAACTGGAGAATCCCACCCTGATCTTCTAACCATCCCTCTGCCTTTCTGACTGTCTTCATCTGCCTTGTGTCTTCACCTTAACGCCTTTCTTGTAATGTACTTTATGCTTTTTGAAATTCCATACAGAGCACAAATTTTTTCCATTTCCGCTCATCAATTCTTTGTCAATGAATACTAAAAAAAACCTCATGGCATTTTGATGTTATCATGAATAATTGTGACGCTTGCTGAGGAAATTGAATTCTGAAGGTGTTTCAAATATTCCACAAAAGGCTTTTATCTCACTTGAACAGACACAGAAGGTTTTGTGAGGCTCCTGACAAACACATTACTCATGTGGTTTTTAATGCTGTGTTTGAGGAGTACAGTCTTCATGAGTTAACTTTTGGGGTGGCATAGTGGTTAGAACTGCTGCCTCACAGCGCCAAGTTTGATTCCCAGTTTGGGTCACTGTCTATGCAGAGTCTGCACGTTCTCCCTGTGTCTGCGTGGGTTTCCTCCGGGTGCTCCGGTTTCCTCCCACAGTCTGAAAGATGTGCTGGTTAGGTGCATTGGCCATGCTAAATTCTCCCTCAGTGTACCCGAACGGGCGCCGGAGTGTGGCGGCTAGGGGATTTTCACAATAACTTCATTTCAGTGCTAATGTAAGCCTAATTGTGACTAATAAATAAACATCCTTACTTATGTGGCGATTAGGAGGAAATAAATAACTTATTCTGCATTGGTAAGAGTATTATTCAATCAATATGTAGCAAACAATGTTAGCAAAGTAGTCAAAAAGTCACAAGTAATCAAAGTATATTTTTGAATTTATATTCATGCAATGGGGTTGCTTCACAAACACTCCAATCCTTTCCAAAGTTGCCACTTTATTGTGTCAAAAACAACTCCAAACTGCATTGTGGGAACCATCACGATCTTTCAGCCAGACAATAAAAGGAAGTCTTGAGTTACAGTGGTATATCAGATGCTCCAGGTTCAGGTCCAATGCTAGGACTCATGGAAGGAGTATTCATTGCGTAGAGAGAGAGAGTGAGAGAGAGAAGAGTTCAAACTTGGACACTTAGTCCCAAAATTGTCAGTTTAGGTCAGAGTGCCTTTTTCATTTAACATTCTTGGCTGGCACGGTGGCACAGTGGTTAGCACTGCTACCTTACAGCACCAGGGACCTGGGTTCAATTCTGGCCTTGGGTGACTGTGTGGAGTCTGCACGTTCTCAATGTGTCTGCATGGGTTTCCTCTGGGTGCTCCGGTTTCCTCCCACACTTTAAAGTTGTGCGGGGTCAGGATGATTGGCCTTGTTAAATTTCCCCTTAGTGTTAGGGGGATTAGCAGGGTAAATATGTGGGGTTAGGGGGATTAGGGCATTGGTGGAATTGCTGTCAATGCAGGCTCGATGGGCCAAATGGCCTCCTTCTGCACTGTAGGGATTCTATGATTCTAATTCAGAGAGGTAGTGGCTGTAATATGATTAGAAAGACACCTCTTTTATTATGATATAAAAGTAAAGGTTTAGAAAACTGTTAAAAAAACATAGAAACATGGGCAACCAGGTGGCAAATACAATTCAATATAAAAAATGTAAGGTGATTCACTTTGGGAGAAAAACAAATAAGGAATGGAAAGGCACTAAGGGGTTACAGCATCCCCCACTGTCATTTCATTTAATCAGAAACAGCACTTCCGGATTTCAACTCCACAAGAACAAGATCTCTAGAAGCTTTGGGTTTGAGGATCACTGATCAGGAAATACCATCTGGGGAGCTTCTGAATTTAGAAACCTGCGTCTGAAATGGGAATAATTCAGGTGGACACCAAGGCTACACAACGAATGGCTCCTATGAATGGAACAGTAGCCCGAACACCTCAGGAGATGAGGCACAGGCCTCGCACTGTTGAACTGGTTATTAAACCCACTGCTCCTGACAAGGGAAATTTGATCAACAGTTGAAGAAAGCTACAGGGAGGTATCATGGGAGTGATTTAATTTTGGATAGCTCCATCAAAGAAACATCAAAGACATGTTGGGCCAAATGGCCGCCTTCTCTGTGAGAACCTTCTGTTTCCATACAGGTCTTTTCTTGAAAGGTCTTGAAGTGGTTTGCCAGATATCTGCAGATTCAGTAGTCCGGGCCTCCCAAACAAGAAGAATTATGTCCACAGAACCAGGAGCCAATAGGGGGAAAGTTAATAACGGGAACAGTTTGTATTTATAAAGTGGTATTAACATAGAAAGAAATTAACATAGAACATAACAAAGTCCTTATTTACCCATAATCAAAAAAAATGGATGTTGCAAAGGATATGTTTCTCCGAAGGAGATGTTCGGAGGGATGAACAAAAGATTGGTTAAAGAGAGAGAAGGGGATGAGTTACAGTGAGAATTGGAGAGGTTGTGTTCCAAGCGGCTGAAGACATAGTCACCAATGGTGGGGAAAGTGAGAGGGGAGGGAATACTAAATGTCAGGTCTGGAGGAACAGAGAGTTTGGTCGGGGGCAGAAGGTTGTAGGATTAGAAAAGGTGATGGAGATGTCAGGAAGGGAGGCTATGAAGGGTTTTAAGCTGAAAGATGAGAATTGTATGTTTGAAGCATTGGGGTACTGGGAGGTAATGTGTGCCAATGAGGACCATGGTAATGGTGTAAATAAGACTTGGTGCATGACACTGTACAGTAACAGAGCCTTGGAGCAACTCAAATGGATGGACAATAGAGGATAGGAAGCTGGCTGCGAGAGCATTGGAATATTTACATCTGGCTGTGAAAAGGGCATAGATGGGCGGCACGGTAGCACAGTGGTTAGCACTGCTGCTTCACAGCTCCAGGGTCCCGGGTTCGATTCCTGGCTCGGGTCTCTGTCTGTGTGGAGTTTGCACATTCTCCTCGTGTCTGCGTGGGTTTCCTCCGGGTGCTCCGGTTTCCTCCCACAGTCCAAAGATGTGCGGGTTAGGTTGATTGGCCAGGTTAAAAATTGCCCCTTAGAGTCCTGAGATGCGTGGATTAGCGGGTAAATATGTGGGGGTAGGGCCTGGGTGGGATTGTGGTCGGTGCAGACTCGATGGGCCGAATGGCCTCCTTCTGCACTGTAGGGTTTCTATGATTTCTATGATTTCTATGATGATTTCAGCAGCAAATGGGCCGAGGTGGGTGGAGAGGATCAGCATTATAGGCAATAAAGTAGCTGGTCCTTGTGATGGAATAAAATGTAGAGTTGTAAGGTCAGCTCGAGATCATGTAGAATGCTGAACTTGTTCACAGGCTGGTCCTTCGTGAGGCATTGGGGTGTGGGGTGGGCATAGGAGGGAAAGGAGGTGAAGTCAGTAACAAGGGCATGGAGCATCTGGCTAAAGTTTCCAAGCACTGACTACAAGGCCATCCTGTCAAGGAAATGAATCCTCCAAAATTCAGTTTTAGAACCAAATTACTGGCCTAAAGAGAGTATTGGCCATGAAACCATAGTCGGTTGTCGGAAAAACCCATCTGGTTCACTAATGTCCTTCAGGGAAGGAAATCTGCCATCCTTACCTGGTCTGGCCTACCTGTGACTCCAGAGCCACAGCAATGTGGTTGACTCTCAACTGCCACTGAAATGGCCTAGCAAGCCACTCAGTTCAAGGGCAACTAGGGATGGGGAATAAATGCTGGCCAGCCAGCCACACCCATGTCCCACGAATGAATAAAAAGAAGAAACTGAGAGGCATTCAATTCTTCGAAATAATGTTGAAAGCCAACCAACAAAACTGAACTGCACCTAATTGCCCACAGCTGAATCTGAAGCCATCTTTCCAGTGTTTGGACAGCCACTTGAAGTTAAAGTTATGACAGTTACCTCATTTATTTACTTCAGCAATCACATGTGCTCCAGGAACTGTGCAGTGTGAATGGACAGTTAATCACACTTTTTGATATATCTGAAAATACATCATGCTGTAATTTGAGAATGTCGTTAATATTGATTAGAAATCTAATGCACCAGTCTCGTTATCTAGATTTTCAACTGTTCAGACTTGCCTTGAATTCTAACATTGGGAAATCATTTATGGGAAATTATGCCTCTGAAATTGCACTGGATATTGTGGTTCCGTTTTAAATATGTTTTCTTCGGCGCACGTTTTGCTATATATTCACCAAATTCATTAGGTATAAACCCTTCCAGCAGAAATTGTTAGGTACAAAGGGAGACAGAATATTTTGTTGTAACAAAATAAAGGCAAAATACTGCAGACGCTGGAATCTGATACAAAAACTGAAAATGCTGGAAAATCTCAGCAGATCTGACAGCATCTGTGGAGAGAGAATAGAGCCAACGTTTTGAGTCTGGATCCAGATTCGAAACATTGGCTCTATTCTCTCTGCACAGATGCTATCAGATTTGCTGAGTTCCGGGAATATTTTATTATTAGACTTTGGTATTAGAGTCAAAGGGCGGGATTCCTCCTCCGCTCCCCTCCCTCCCTTTCCCCCGCACCCCCAGCATATTTTCAGGTGGCGGAGATATTGGCTGGCGGTGGGATCTTCCAGTCCTCCCGATATCTACGGAATTTTGTGTACCCTGTACCCTCGCACCACGGAGTTGGGCCGGGGGGGGGAGGTGGGGATGGGTTGGGGGGGGGGGGGGGGGGCGGGGGGGGGGGGGGGGGGGGGGTTGCCTTTATGGGGATTGGAAGGGCTGGAAAATACTGACAATATCCTTCAGGATAAAGTGACCAGGCCATTTTTTCATTGCTTTTAAATTTCTTGTATTACACAACAGCCATGGATCAGTTAGTGGCACTCTTGACTCCCAGACAAATGGCTACGGGCCTAGGTCCCGTTTCAGTGATTCCAACACAAAAATCTCAAATACGGTAGTGAAGGTGTGCTGCTCTATCCGAGATGCTGTATCTCGTGGACGAGTCATTAAAAGAAAGTCCTGTCTCCTCTTCAGCACTAAGAGTCGGAAAGTCAGCCCCATGTCTTCAATCAACATAAAATACAACAGACTAACTGGTCATTATCGCATTGCTGCATATGGGATCTCGCTATGTGCAAAGTGGCTGCTGCACTTCCTACATTAAAACTATGGGTGGAATTTTCCTGTCCTGCCCGCCATGAGATTGTCGTGGGCAAGACAGGACCATGCACAGGTTTGTTGACCTTGAGTAGGATTTTCCAGTCTTGGGGCGAGTGCGGCCAGAAAATCCCACCCTGTGACTATACTTCGAAATTACATCATTGGCTGAAAAGTTAGGGTTATGAAGTTGTGAAAGTTACCATTTAAATGCATGCCTTTTACAATGTGCCATCTCCCAGTGTACAGCACACGGGCAAGTCTACTGTGTCACAGCTTCTGACACTGCAATTCTATAATCTAACATTGAGAAGTGAGGAAGAGTGAACCAGGTTGATTCTCTCTGCCTTATCATCTTGTGCAATCCAGTGGAACAGAAAAGATTGCGAACTTACAGAAGCACGTCCATACCTTACTGCACTGAGGTGACATGTTTGGATTGTTGTGATATCCCAAATCTCGCCTCCCCCCGACTCCATGGATTTGCAGCTACTTTGACTGTCTGTGCATCTTGTTCCACAGGTATTTCCTGGTTTTCTTTAAAGTTTTTAAATTTATTTATTAGTGTCACAAGTAGGCTTACATTAATACTGCAATGAAGTTACTGTGAAAACCCCCTAGTCACCACACTCCGGCGCCTGCTCAGGTACACTGAGGGAGAATTTAGCACGGCCAATGCACCTAACTAGCACGTCTTTGGACTGTGGGAGGAAAGCGGAGCACCGGAGGAAACCCACACAGACATAGGGTGAATGTGCAGACTCCGCACAGATAATAACCCAAGCCGGGAATTGAATCCGGGTCCCTGGCGCTGTGAGGCAGCAGTGCTAACCACTGTGCCACCGTGCCATCCCATAGTTGCCAGATAAGCTACATGTGAGTTGCAACACAAATTCAGCATCGAATGCTCCAGTTTGATGGCTTTTATTGGCTTTGGGAAACAGTAAATACAACCCTCCGGTCAACAAATAGGGCATTGAAAGCTTTAACGAGAAACAATTTTAATGCTTGAAATAACAACTCATTTTCTGCCACTCACAGGTTTTATAACTTCACTGAGAAAGGATCAGTTTAATCTTTTAGGACAACATTACAGGAATTTAATTGGGCTGCAGAAAGCTGTCATCTCATCTGTAAACAGCTGCTGACAGGAAGTTATTTCTTCCATTGCAATTTACTTCATTGGGAAAGACGGACGGTGCCAAGATCAGTCATGGAATTGAAGTGTGTGTGTCCTTTTGCATTTATTGCTGTGTAACATTAGCTACAATGCTTCTGGTGACATTGCTGCAAAGGTCAGATACCCCAATGTAAAAGCCAGGGGCAGATTTAGTTGATGGGGCCCAGTGTTCACCTTCATTCTGGGCCACTGCCCCATCTCACAAAGGCAGAAGTGACAAAAATGCAATCATTGCTCAGTGCTTCCTCACATGTGAAAACGCGCTGATATGAATAATTGTTTTGCTGAAGTTCAAACTTACCTCTTGTGTGAAGCTGTGATTCTGACCATAGATTTCCCACAACACTCGTTCTCACCCCGTTCAGACCCTTGTCATATACTCTCCCTCCCCTCCCTCATCCGCTCCCACTCTCATCTCACTCACCTCTGGGGTCCTCCATTTGCTCCTCTGCCTTACCTCTGGGTTCCTCCATCCTCTCCTCTGTCTCGCCTCTGGGGTCTTCCATCCTCTCCTCTGCCTTACCTCTGGGGTCCTTCATCTGCTCCCGTCTCACCTGGGATCATCCGTCTGCTGCCTCACTCCAAGTTGCAGCATGGTGGCACTGCTGCCTCACAGTGCCAGGGTCCCAGGTTCGATTCCCGGCTTGTGTCATTGTGTGAAGTTTGCACGTTCTCCCGTGTCTGTGTGGGGTTTTCTCTGGGTGCTCCGGTTTCCTCCCACTCTCTGAAAGACATGCTGGTTAGGTGCATTGAGCCGAACAGGCGCCCTAGCGTGGCGAGTAGGGGAATTTCACAGTAACTTCATTGCAGTGTCAATGTAAGCCTTACTTGTGACGAATAAATAAACTTTAAACTTTAAATTGACTCTGTGCCCCTATTTACACTGGGTGGTAAACCGTTGTTAGTGAGAAAAGTGAAGGTAACAGTGCTTACAAATATAGCTGACTTAGACTGATGTCCTTCCATTGCTCTCCCCTCTCAGCTACCACTCTTAGCTCATTCTTGATTCAATGCATTGAAGCAATAAAACTATCTTAAAACTAAAGTCTGAAAGTTGAAGGATAAAATTCAAACTTCATTCAAAGTCTCATTTCATGGCTCAATAAGACATGTAAGTAACTGAGCTGTACAGTTCCGGAAGATCCCAAATTCAATCCTGGCCTTTTTTGTATTTAATTAATCTCAACCAGGCCTGAGACAAGAGGGACAATCAGCTATAATATGTTCCCTACTTCTATCTATTGACTCCTGCTGGAAGTAGATAGCTGGGCTTTGTGTGATAGCAGGATTAGCTTGGTATTAGTGCCCACCATTATTAAATTACCTGTTCATCCATGAACAATGGCTATTGGAGGAGGTATTAGAAGGTACCTGACACTAATGAAAAGCCATGAGGTGAGGAGTAAGTTGACACGGGAAATGAATGATCCGTCACAGATGAAAACAAAGAAGCTCGACATAGGGCAAAGCTGCCAGCTTGATTGGCATCCCATTCACCACATTCCACATTCACCCACTCCACCACCGACGCACGGAGTGAGTCTTGCTGGCCTCCTCCTGGTGTGTTTCTCGCAGCAGGACAAGGCCCACCGTTGGCCAGCGGTGGGATCTTCTGGTCTCGCTCACTCCACCCCACACTGCCAGGAAACTCACAGCTGGGGTTTGCCGTTGGCAGTACTAGAAGATTCTACTGGCGTGAACAGCCACAAAGTTCTGGCAATGTCACCATCTACAAGATCCACTGCACTTAGCAACTTGCCAAGGCTTCTTTGACAACACCTGGCAAATCTGTAACATTGGCCACCTAGAAGGACCAGGCAGCAGATGCATGGGAACATGACCACCTGCAAGTTCCCCTCCAAGTCACTCACCATCCTGATTTGCAATTATTTCAGCATTTCTTTGTTTTTTTGTGCTGGATCAAAATCTTGGGGCTCCCTTCCTAACGAAGTGTAGGAACACTCTCACCACATAGGCTGCAGCAGGTGAAGGTGGGGGCACACTACCATCATCTCAAGGGTGATTATAGATGGACAAATGCTGGCCTAGCCAGCGATACCTACATCTTATGAATTAACAGAAAAAAATCATAGTCCTGTGGTATATTATAGTGTTCTGTTTTTCTGCAGTGTTTATCTGGAGAATTGGAACCCACATTTTCCTTTCCTCATTGATCCAGAAGGAGTTAGTTTTATTCAGCTGTGTGTTCTATCCTGCAGCTTTGAATCATTCTCTGTTTCCTGAAATGTGTCACGCCACAGGGCAATTTCTTACAGAGGTCAGAAAATGCAATTAACCAATTTCAAAACCTTCGTCTCAGCACCTTAAGTTAGTTAGTGGTTTAATAAATTTAATTAACATCTCCAAATGTGTTGGAAGTGATTTGAGAAGGCAAAGATTGAATAAAGGTGAAATTCTTCAAAGGCATTGTAAACTTCCATATGATTCACATGCACAGACGCACACACCTGCAGCACACATAAAACCCCACGTACGCTCCACACATAGAACATGTACTACACACGCGCATAGTACACATTCTTGCATCTGTTCCTGATGAGTGCATGACCAAAAGCTTTGACAACATGTCTATTTTTTCAGCAATATTCAAGTTCTGTTCAAGGCTATTGTGCAATTTGAAACGCCCGCAAGATTTAATTACAAGAAATCTTTTTGCCTTACAAATCTGCTTAAGAGTGTGATTGTATCACAACATCACAAAGATCGTGAATATATGGTTGGGACGTACAAACAAATGTATAAAAACCTTAAATTGTCAATCTCCTGGGGCATTGTACACAGGAAGACAAGGTCAGACCTTCCAGTAAAATGGAAGGTAGTGAGGGATAATTAAGTTAGAGCAGACATAACTCAATTCCCATTTTAAAGTGATAGTAGGTACAAGATAATGCACAGGATCGGCCATGATACCATTGTAAATTATTCATCCATAAGGTATACTCAAAATACATGAGGATAGATCAAGATGAAAACCATCATTATTTAAATTTTGATACGAATATAGCAATCACCACTGTGAACAAGACAAATGGTCAAACCCTGACCGATATTGCTTGGTAACCCCATCTTCCTTCGGGGAAGATATTGGCCGGAATTCTCCAATGCCTGATGCCCTGCCGCCACTGCCAGCGAGAATGGAGAATTTGGCGCTCCACCAATATTCCATTCACAGCGGCGGGACTGGAGATTCCCAGCCGCAGGCAAGGTCGGAGAATTCCAGCCATTATCTGGAAGATCCTGTTTGATTACCCGGTTGCTGTGGTTGAATGCTAAAGACCTCACAGCATTCTTTGAGTAAGGCAGGAAGTTACATTGGCTAAAATAACCCTGTTGTCTAAAAACATGAATCATAAATGAATTGATCGTTCATTACTGCTTTTGGGACCTTGCTGTACGCTACCCTGTTTGCTGATAAAATAATAATTACTGTCTTTCAAAGGAATTTATGGCATCTGAAACACTTTGAAATGTTTTCAACAAACACAATGGACCAAATTTCTACCTGGGAATGTGAAAACCCAGCCTCCATGTTTGGGCTTGCAAAATGGACACCCAACTCATATGTGACTTTATAAGGGATTTTCAGTCTTTTACACAAAGATCGGATTTGCAGTGCATTTTGCAAGCCATGATGGAGCATGTGAGGTGTGTACGTGCAGAGGTGAGTGAGTTAGAAGGCCCACCTTGGTTCTCCAATGCGGAAGCCCAGCTTTCAACATCATTCCAAGACCCCCTGAACCATACCCTCACTCCATTTCACCTCACGTTCCCCGATACCACCCCATGCCCCGAGATTCCCCATGCCACCCCACATTTCTCCACACCACCCAATGCCATCTCACATTCTCCCATGCCCCCATGTATCCTCCATGCCACTCACCCAGTATGCATTATGTACAGTTCTTAGGAGCCATGCAATTGCAATGGAAATGTTTTGAAATCATTGGAAAACCATTATACCTGTAACAATTTAAGAAAACTTTGAATTCGAACCCATTGTAGTCTGAAAACTGGGCCTGAAAACCCAAGGGGAAAATGATTGTAATCCTTTGTAAACAAGCGAGAAATGAAGTCAACAGCATATTGTGTTATTATAGGCTCCGAAAGGTTTCCATAGTTCTTGGATCGACAAGACCACTTGCTGAGCTGAAGCTTTTGAAACCCTGCCAAGCACTCATAGTGGAATAGCTGTCATGACAGCTGCCCTCTGAAGAACTACAACATTTAAAACACATCAAATGACAATACAGCACCTCAAAATAATTAAACGTGTGAAAACCCTTCCAAAATGTTCCTGACCTCTCAGCAGGCTTTCCATTTTCTTCATGAACTATCTGACCCTGCATGCCTTTGATGGAGTTTCACAACCCCTCACCCAGTCCGAAAGAGCGCATGAGAGGAAATCTGATTTCCGTGCCCCATTTAAAATGGGGAGCCTGACCGCGGTAGGGGTGGATAGGCATTTTACACACTAGGCATTCCTGGCCTACAGAGAGGCCCGAGGAAAATGACATGGGGCTGGGAATATGGAGGAAAATCAGAAATCCTCCAAAACAAAATCCAAGTGTGTGCATTCGTGCATTGAAATGAGTCTCATGTTTCATGTCACGTGCCTGCGTGTCTACTGTACTAGCAGGGTACAGAAAGTTCCGCTACTTAAAGCAAAATAATTTGATGGCTATAAATTACTTTGAGATGTCCTCAGGACATGAAACAGACGACATAAATGCGAGTTCTTTCTTTACAAGAACATAATTCACAATATGTCCAATGAAGTGAGAGACCCAGACCACATAATCATCTCGTTTTCCTCTTGTCCTTCACAGAGGGATGAGGGGATGTGATAGCTGCTCTTATAAAGCAAAGTACAAAAGCAGGCTGTTAAATGTCTTCGAGATCAGCTAAAATTCACATTAAATGAGTATAGCTATCTTGATTGATCTGTAATAATGGTTATTTTGTATTAAAGTCCTATCAACATAAATTAACTTGCCAGACTCGGAGTACAATCGCATCACAAAAATACATAAATCTTTAACATATGGGCAAAATGTCAGAATACTCAAGAAAATTGAGTTACCCGGATTGAGGAGTGTTTTAATTCACTCACGCAGACACACATAAAATGCATATTTATTGTCAATCTCTTGTGACATTTCACACAGGGAGTCAAGACCAAGTGTAGTCTTCTAGTGAAATGGGATTCGATGGATTCAAGCATGCAGCCGTAACAATCCTCATTTTAAAATCATTCATTCTGTCCTTTTAAAAATATATAACTTGATTATAAATTCCTTTGTCCACATTTGTACTGACAGCTGTGGTGTACTAATAAACATGTCAGGCTCTGATTACACTCTCTCACCAGTGGTCCAGTTGCAGTATTTTCACTGAAGACTATAGGTTTACATCGACATTTTCTATTAAAACTGAAGCTATCAAGATCTGGAGTTTCCTTCACACTTGTCTCTTAAGATGCACACAATCTGGAAGCAAACCAATAAACATGGCCAATCCACCTAACCCACACATCTTTGGAGTTTGGGAGGAAACCGGAGCACCCGGAGGAAACCCACGCAGACACGGGGAGAGGCTGGAATTGAACCTGGGTCCCTGGCGCTGTGAGGCAACAGTGCTAACCGGTGTGCCAACGTGCTGCCCCAATGATGCACATGATGACAGTGAAATGAAAGTTGCCAAAGTCCCAGGGATCTGCTCATCCCTCTTTTTGAGGGGGAGAGCTGACTGGTGGTGATTTAACCTGAGGATCGCCACACCTCAAGTAAGAGGCAAGGTCAAGAAGGTGGGTCCTTCATGAATAACCTCAGTCGGCACAAGAATTGAACCCCGCTGTCAGCATCACTCCGCATCACGAACCAGCCAAGAAGGCACTGTGACAGTACACAAAGTCTCTTTGGTCTTTTTCATCAAACCTTCTGCCGGACAAAATTCCCACCCACAAAATTAGCCACACCTCCAACTCTCAAAGGTGGGTATGCTCCAATTGCACTTTCTCAAAGGGTGCCTCAGTGGCAGTCTTGGCAGAGGTGAACAAATTAATTTATGTGGACGTCTCTTGCAATAAATTGGGGGGTTTTAAAAGAAACATGATTCTCACTGAGACGCTACTCTTTAATTCCTGTTTCTTCGAATGGCTTAATTGGCATCAGTAGGAGGTACATTAAAAATTGAACAACTTGTCCAGTTACAGTTTCCTAAACATGCTGTGCCTTACGTGCCTGGATAATGGCTAAGTAAGTGCAAACATGCATTTTCATATTTAAACAAGAAATAGGTGCAAATGAATGGAAGCATGGACTTCGACTTTACAAGTATGCACCAAAAGTCCATGCTATTTAACTACATGCGCCCTAATACAAAAATATATTCAACCCTGGCCTATTTATAGTTGGCATAGAATCACTTATGAATGGCACACAGAATTGGATGTCCAACACGTTTTATTATTGAATGATTAAATCATTTTAGAATGGTGTATTTGACTTACTTTAGTGTTAAATAATTGTAACATTGGCATTTATGGGATCTCAGGGAGCATACTAGGAGGTGGGAGTATGGGTGTGGAGGGGGGTAGATTGGCAGAATGTGGCATGACTACTGTCTTTCTGCCATCGCTGGTGTCTTACCAGCAATGGGAAAGGTGTGGACGATCCTTCCACCCAGCGGTGAGTTGAGGTCCCTAAGTGACCAGTTTAGGGACACATTAACATCTCTTCCTGCTGCCACTGGTATTTCACCATTTTCAATGTGGAGAGACCACCAGGCGTATGTGACGGCCTGCTTCGTGGCTTGTGGGGGACCCTTGCAACTGGGCATCCTGAGGCCCACAAAAGCAAGGGCCTTTTGATGGACAACACCCCTCACAGCCTGATCAATGGCTACACTGTCCCCTCACCCAGACCTGCCTAACTGGCCCTAGCGAGCCTGGTTTCTGGGGCCTCCCCCATTGTTGCCTGGCCTCAGTCCCAGACAGTAGAGCCACTCCTCCCAGTGGTATTGCTGGGACTGAAGAGCTGCCAGCCCTCTGATTGGCTGGCAGCTATTGATGGGGTGGGGGGGAGGGGGGTGAGGCGGCAGTGTTGAATGTCAAGAGACGAGTGTCCCGACTGCTGCATGTAAAATTGCGCTGGGGCTCCCATAACTGGCCAAGGCAAGCTTTCTCCCAACTTTCCGGCTATTAGACTGGGCGATTGCCACCATTATTTTCATTTCCAGTTAACTTGCCAAAGAATGTTCCTGTAATATTGAAATTCCTGGGAGAATTTGGGAGAACACAGCCAATTGGCTTGTATTCTTGTTCCTACGATAGGCAAAGTGTGTTTCTGGACATTTTATAGGTCCTGAACACATTTTAGTGGAGATTAAGATGGGTCACTGTGGAACAGCAGGAAGTAATTTAAAGGTGTAAAGGGTTCATACCATCCAAACAAACATACATGTTCTTTTTAAGTAGTCAAATCAATACCCTGCCATGATCGCCCCCAATGTCTAAGCCCCTTACATATTGTTTCTTTGTGTTTATAAATCTTTAGGTGTAATTCCTGACACAAATAGTACCATTCAAGTAGCACTAACTTCAGTGCACTGGCCAGCTAAGGATAAACTGAGCTGTCATGCTCACATTCTTCCTTCCTTTTGCCACCTTGAATACTTGTTTAGAACTTAACCAGAATCTGATGTTAATGATGTAAAGCTTTCTTTCCTTGCCACGGGAATTAGCTTTCTTTTCTCCTGACCTCAAGCCAGAAAAGAATGTGGCATTTGATGTGGAAACAAAAAGGCATGAATGTAACTCTGGAAGGGTCACATTTGCACGTTCCAGCAGAATAAAAAGCAACATTTTGAAGTTTGTCGAGCAAAACAATGAAGATCTTTTTGGTGGTGCTGCACACTTCAACGTCGGAATGGGCACCTTAAACACTTAGAAAGCACTGGATTATAAATGGCTGAAAAGCAACTTTAAGACCTTGCGCTGTGGAAATGTCTAATTTCACGATTGAAATGTTGCAGGAATACAACATTTAGTTGCGGGGAAAGTAAATTTAGAATTGTAAGGTAATTGAAGCGCTGCAATTCAGAAGTTGCCAGATCGGCCAATGTATTGACATATCCAAGATCTTTCTCTATGTACTTAGAAGGTCAGAGATAGAAGAGCAGGTGGGCCCATTTAGCTGGGGACCTCAGGACAGTAATTCTGATGAGAATTGCCCTGTCTTTGTTAGAGATGTGAATTATTCATTTAATTCCCCAAATCACAGGAAGATTGAAAACTAACTGGTAAACGAGTGAACATCTCAAAGTATCCATATACTTTTCAGATCAAATGACATACTTTGCAAGGTGGTTTTTTAATTTGTTGAAATCAGGGCATTCCAGATGAGCCACATTGTTGTGAATATGGATTGCAAGGATACAGTCTTTTGTTTTGGGTTTTATCTATGTGTTTTCTCACTGAACAGCTCATCAACTTGGGAGTAAATTTGAAACAAGCAGTTTTAAGCCGAGAGCTGGAACAGCAGAGGCATAAAATTGCCCAGAGCTGTAGGCCACCTAGCAAGAAGGCAGTAAAGTCCACTCTTGAGCTTGGATGTCCACAATTGTGAGGCGCTTATAAAGAATTGGGGATCACATAGCTGAATGCTAGTGGAAGGACCCACATATCTCAGCTAATGGCAGAAACTCTGAGGAGAATAAAAGTGAATTCCTGAGAGCTGTGACATACTTTGGTTCGGTCTATGGAAAAGTGAAGTATTATTTTTTAAAGTTAACATCATTTTCTTCCCACTTCTGTGCAAAAAGAGGTTAAAGTTGTCAATTAATTTTGTTCAGCAACAACGTGAATCTCAGGACTCAGGTGACAATGGCAGATCTTGCTCCATCTCGATTGTAGTCTGCTTTTGGAATTGATATGAATTACCTGGCCTGGAGCCGTTGCAAATTACTGCTTCAACTGCATCAACGAGGTCGAGAGTTTTCCGACGCTCCGAATATTTTCAGTGATAAAAGTCAATGGATGGGTTCAAACTTTTTAAAGCACAACTCTCCGAGAGATTGACACAGGAGGAAATGGCAGCTTTGAAAAGAGGACAGCAATTGAACTGTCACATCATTAAATCAAAAAATAAAATCACCTTGAAAGTTTGATGAAATGCCAGTGGAAGAGATGGAAATTCTGCTTCTGCACATTTACTTCTGGCATTCTAAAGGACTAAGCTGGCTGTGAGACCCTAAAGGGGATGTATCATTGACAGACAAATGACTGACTCTTTGGTATTCCAAACACATTTTGGATAGTTTCACCTGTAATAGGAGCAGATAAACTCCCTTTCCTCCGCTCCAATGATGCTCCACATAGCTAACTGGAAATATCTAGCAAGAAAATCATTCTTAGCTTTCAGACACTAAATACATCAATATTGTAAAGGCTGACTATCCCCTCCAAAAAAGTTTATAAAAGTGCCTTGTTTTTCTGTGAATATCAAGGGTGAGTGTGGTGAACCATCGTTGGTTCCCACTAGATAGTACTGAGCCAGGGTCTGGCCAGTACTACAAGTATGTATATATGTTGCTGTTGGGGTTAGGGATGGGTTGTTCTACTTGTTGCTGTTGGGGTTAGGGTTCGGCTGTTACACCTTGTATTATAGTTATTGTGGTACATCCCAGTCGGGCTCTGCCTCCTGGGAGAGGTATAAAGGTCTCTGCTCTGTCTGGGACCCCTCAGTCTGGGATTGTGTATATAATTAGTAGCTTCGTTGTTACAGCAAATAAAAGCCTTTATTTCCTGAGCATCTCAAGCCTCGTGTGTGATAACGCGCATCAGTGAGTTACCTTATTTTTTTATTCATTTGTGGGACATGGGCATCGCTGGCTGGCCAACATTTATTGCCCATCCCTAGTTGCCCTTGAGAAGGTGGTGGCGAGCTGCCTTCCTGAAACGCTGCAGTCCCTGTGCTGTGGGTTGGCCCTCAATGCCATTAGAGAGAGAATTCCAGGATTTTTACCCAGCAACTGCAAAGGAATGGCGATATATTTCAAAGTCCGGATGGTGAGTGGCTTGGAGGGGAACCTGCAGGTGGTGGTGTTCCCATTTATCTGCTGCCCTTGTCCTTCTAGATGGAAGTGGTCGTGGGTTTGGAAGGTGCTGTCTAAGGATTTTTGATGAACTGCTACAGTGCACATTGCTGCTACTGAGCGTCGGTGGTGGAGCGAGTGGGTGTTGCTGATGACCTGATGCTGCATTTTAAACACAAAGGGGTGAAATCTTACCAAACAATGGCAGAGTCTTGGTTCCGGTGAGAAAAACGGTTGTGTTTCTCTCCAGGGAAACACGCTGGTCCTGTCTTCAGATCTTACCACATTCTGCCACAATAAGGCAAGTAAGCATGTCTCACACTGTCAGGTAGGGAGGGCAAGGCCTCAACACACCGGCAGAGCCCAGCTGCGCTGAGATCAGACCAAGTAATGAGCTCCACTGCGACCCACCATGGAGGTCTCAGAGGCTTTCCCCACTACGCCCCCGATTGGAGCCAGCATTCACACACCTCCCCCCACCCCTTCCCCCATGATCAGAACTGGCACTGCCTGGCCATGTCCCTCCCCCCGGGGGCTATACTCACCTTTATGACCCCGCAGGGAATCCCCAGAACAGGTTCACGTCTGGGTGAACTCATTTTAAACAATATTGATGTGACGTCATGATGGTGCGGTGTGGATATCTGGCGGTGGAGGAGGGTCAATGTTCGGTGAGATGGGGGTTAATAACATGCAAATCCTTTTGAATTGTATTTAAATCAGAATCACGGCCGGTATGAGCGTGAACCTGATTATGTCACCAGCGAGGAGCCGTAAAAATCGGAAATTGCGACCTTGCCGGCGAGATCCACAACTTCCATAGTTTCATCAAACCTTGAGCCCCCGGTTTCATTCCCGCAGATGGCGAGTGTGGGCTCAAGATTGTCCCCAGGATCCTTTCCACCCAACTTTCCTTTTATCCTTGGTTCTTGCTCTTAAATGTGTGCGTGCATGTATGTGTGTGTGTGTGTACATGTGTGTGTATGTGCATGTATGTGGGTGTGTGTGCATGTATGTGTCTGTGCACGTATGTGTGCCTGTATGTATGTGAGCGTGTGTGCGCACTTGTGTGTATGCATGTGCACGCATGTATGTGTGCATGTATATGTGAGTGCATGTGCATGTATGTGTGTGTGCATTTTTGTGTGTGTGTGCGTGTGTGTATTTCATTGTCAGACAGCACAAGTAGAGGGCATTGGGCCTGACCGGGCTATGCATTTTTTACACTCCACACAAACCTCTTTCCTCTTTACGTCACCCAATCTGATTATTCTTCTATTCCTTTCTCCCTCATACTTACACAGCTTCGTATCCACCTCAACTATTCCATATGGAAACAATGCCCACATTCTTTTCCAGGTGAGGAAGTTTCTCCTGAATTCCTTACTGTTTATGGACATGCAGGATTCTGATTTCAGCTTTCGGAATAAATGCTCTCTGTCTCTTCAGTTCCGATGAAGACCGTAATAGAGCTGAAACATTAACTCTGTGGCTCTCTCCTGACAGGTGCTGCCAGACCTGCTGAGTTTTTCCGGCATTCCCTGTTCTTGTTTCAGATGTGGAGATGCCAGCGTTGGACTGGGGTGAACACGGTAAGAAGTCTCACAACACCAGGTTAAAGTCCAACAGGTTTATTTGGTAGCAAATACCATAAGCTTTCGGAGCACTGCTCCTTCTCAAACAGTGCACAGAATCACAGAAATCAAGTTACAGAATACTGATTAGAATGCGAATCCTACAGCCAGCCAGGTCTTAAAGGTACAGACAATGTGACAATGTGACATTGTCTGTACCTTTAAGACCTGGCTGGCTGTAGGATTCGCATTCTAATCAGTATTCTGCAACTTGATTTTGTCTGTTTGCACTGTTTGAGAGCACATTTCCACTCCATCTGACGAAGGAGCAGTGCTCCGAAAGCTTATGGTATTTGCTACCAAATAAACCTGTTGGACTTCAACCTGGTGTTGCGAGGCTTCTTACCTTGTTTCAGATTCCAGCATCCGCAGTATTTTGCTTATTTTGGAGTTATAAAGGAAGAAAAGTACAGCGCAGGAACAGGCCCTTCAGCCCTCCAAGCCCGGGCCAAAATGTCAGGTTATGCTGCAAGATTTGCAGGCATAAAATATGAGCAGCAGCCTAATTGTCCACCTCAACACTTCACACCAACTGACTTGGGATTTTACCTCTTTGGATCACATGTTCAGTTCTTGTGAAGCACCTTGGAATGTTATACAATGGAAAAAAGGTGCCACAGAAATGCAAACTGTTGAATTTGATGATGGGCTGCGTAAATAAGAGGACTGAAAACTGTCTACATTCTGAAGTTTGGTAATGTGACTTGGCTGCGACCACCCCACTCTGAATGGGCACCAACAACCCTCTGGTTTAATAGTCTGCTTAAAAATTAGCTTCCTGTAGGCAATAAGGAGTGGGATTATTATTTAATTTCCTCCTCATATCCCAGGGAGAAAAAACAATTGTAAAGGCGTACTGACATTCTGACCTAGAAATTTGTTTACATTGGTCTGCATGCTGCCAGTTCCATATTAAGGTTAAATATTTTCTATACAAACCTATATTTTGTAGGAGCAGCCTACAGTGGTCTCATTAAGGACTGCCAGGCTTGGGGCATACAGACCTGGGGCTAGAGTTTTACTATTGAAGTGAGTAGTTTGACCAGGAAATTTCCCAACTCAGCAGATGCACCTTAATTGGACCCAGTTTTCACTCTGAGGAGGTGGGGTGGTATTGATTTAGGTTTGCCAACTCTAGGAACAGATCCACATAGAGGGCAAGTGCCAAGGCAAGGTGGTTAGGAGGCCCAGCTTGTTTTTTTGGGAATTTTTCCCAGTTGTTTTACAAACTCTTAAGCCCTCCATTCTCAAGCCTCACTTACTTCAATTCCCATCCTCATGACCCTCACACCCCAATGCTACACCCATGCCAACTCATGCCCCCCGCATCTTTCCCCCAAATCACCTACTCCTCCAGTATCCAAGCAGCTGTGTGGAGATAAACAAATGAAACTTCGAATGATCTAACACAGCTCTCACTCCTCCAAATCGGCACAGTGACACAATGGTTAGCACTGCTGCCTCACAGCCTCAGGGATCTGCGTTCGATTCCTGGCTTGGGTCACTGTCTGCATGGAGTCTGCACATTCCCCCCATGTCTGCATGGGTTTCCTCCGGGTGCTCTGGTTTCCTCCCACAGTCTGAAAGATGTGCGGGTTAGGTACATTGGCCATGCTAAATTTTCCCTCAGTGTACCCGAACAGGTGCCAGATTGTGGCAACTAGGGGATTTTCAGAGTAACTGTATTGTAGGCTTCATTGTAACTTCAATGTGGGCCTACGTGTGACTAATAAATAAACTTTAATCTGAAATTTAATAGTGAAAAACACTCACATTGCTAAAACCCAGTGAATGCATTCTAATTTCCTGAAGTGGTTAATTGCTTGTAAAAACTAACACTTCTAATCAAACACCACATCAAGGCAGCTAATCCTTAGATAGCCTCTCTAAATTATCAATGAAACTCTGAACTCAGAACCCCCTGCTTGAAACTCAGCCAAGCATACACAATGGCATAATAATAACCCTTGAAAAAGTTTCAGCAAGGAATTGAAATCACATGGCCAGATGGTAATGGTTTTTCTTACCCACATCAGGTGGCTTGTTAATCAAATCAGTCCAGCAGAGGTTTTTTTTAAACACTCACTGGCAACTTCAGACCTTTTTGTTCTCCAAGTTTAAAGAACAGGGGATTTAAAATAATTTCAGATCATGACACTAAAACAGACCTTATCCACCCTTGAAGAGCGTTTATGTCTACTGCATTAATTTGTGAATCTCAAACTGTGGGTTACTTTAATGCACTGCAGGTGTATTTACCAGCGAAACCATCGTGGGGTACAACTACAGTAAATTCCACATCCAGAACGTGTGCTATGTATATATCTGTCAATCACAACATGCAGAGGTAGTTTTGCTCTACACTCAGGCAGTGAAGGCTATGAACTTTTGTTTTTGCTTTGCTCTTTATTTGGCAGAATTATCAGGGTTTCTGAGCTGAATGGCAAGTTAGTGATTTTGGAATCCTGTCTTGGGTGTGAAGTTCTTGCCTGTTTATGTTTCAGCCCTGATTCATAACTTCAAATTCCTCCACCTTTGAGGAAAAAAAAGCAACAACATTCTTGCTATTTAAATCCACAGTTGGTAAGAGTAATAAAGTCAGGCAGACTTTCGCTGACCTTCACATCTGGATTGAGAAGAGCTCCAGCTTTAACACCTTTGCTGCCCACGCAGGCACTATGTCAGGAATGTGAAAACACACAGCGATGCCAAGTGGCCCAGAAGGATTCCTTTCCTGAACTTAAGTTGGGATCACATTGCCGGTTGTACAGCTGAAATATGCTCAAAGACACGGATGTGACCTGAACCTGGCTGACTCCCGATTAATTTATGAACGCTGTCATTCCCTCACTTCCCCCAACACTCCATTCCGAACATTTGGGGTTCCAATTGGATTCACCTTTAGAAATATTTGCATTTCCTCTCTGGATATTTATTTAACATTTCACAGTGAGGGTGGTGAGTGAGCGACTTCTGTCTGCGGAAGTAACAACAGGGACAAAGGTTATTTTAGTAGGGAAAACGGTGTCACATTCTTGGCTGGTGCATCTCTGACATCTTTGTGCGAATCTGTTTGTCTAAGTGGAGGAGGTATTCGACCTATGGCGACCGGATGATGAATCATCCATTCATTTTCCTGATGGCGATGAATCCTGGCTTGGTCCAAGGGTGCGCACAATTCCCTACGGATCACAATGCTGTACAGGTGAGGAAGGAAGAGAGCTTACCTTTGTCTAGGATCTATTGTGACCTCAAAAATTCTGCAAGCACTTTGAATGGCAGCGAATTTATTCACAGCAATATGGTAATAGCCAGATAACCTGTCTTAGACATTTGTGGAAGAATAAATCTTGAGGCTTTCTAATTGGTCAGACAAGCACAGGAATTAGAATTGGACCTTCTAATTAGCTTTGGAACCTGATAGATTAATTGCATAACTTATAGCGATCTCGTTATCTATTATCATGAGAGTTTTTGCGTCTTTGTTGTTAAAAATAAGGGTGGAACTCTCCCAACCCGCCTGCTCCCGGATTTGGTGGCGGCAAGTGCGGTGAATCTGGCCAGAGCCAAAAAACTGGAAAGCCGCAGGTGTAAAATCACATTGCAAATCTCCCAATGGCGGGTTAATGGCAGGTTGCTCTTCATGTTGGCAGGTGGCGCAAATGCTATTTGCATTCAATTGCACAAAATGGTCAGTATCGCATGAAGCAGCACTTGAAATCCAAATCAGCACTGACTACAGTGTTATAGCTGTTCACACCAGCGGGATTGTCTGACCCCACTGCAGTGAATGGAGATTTGGCTGAGGGCCAAATTTTCCCTCCTCTCCGCAGCGGCAGCGCAGCGTGAAGGCCGATAGGATCGCACCCATTGTGTTTATTCACAAATTGTTAACGTCATTGTTAACGGAGGGAATGAGGACAACTGCTCACCACAAAGATGACCACAAGCTGCCACTCTAATTGTCAATCAATCCCCTCAATGTTCTAAGGGTAACCATTCCCAGCACAATCTTCATTCAACTCCATTAACAAGATGGCATATCGCGCTCAACACAGGCTGAACCGACAGCGCAGCTTTAGGCCCTCTCTTCCCAACCTCCGTAGCTCTACAACAGTAAAATATTGGGGGAAAATCATTCCCTATAAATTAAACTAAGTAAATAGATGAATAGAAAATAATCCTTAATGCCCAGAATAACTCATAAGAATGTTTAGCATTGTTTTTGCTGTTCGCGCACTTCGCACTGAATGTCGATCGCTAAACTTAAGTATAGCAAGGGATAAAAGAAGCATTCTACTAAACATATGGTGGCAATTTTTGAGCGGACCTTATACAATGGGGGTAGTTAGAATGATGACTGCCCTGTTAGATGCAGGTTTTTGGTCAGGCTTCACTAGTATGGGCAACTCAGCGACTGCACTCTCATCAGCTCTTTATGGAAAGCTCACTGACTGGGAGGAGGATAACTCTGATATGGGGCAGACACTCTTAAAGTCTTGCAGTAGCTCTTAAAAGAGAGGCACATTTTTCAACAGTGGGCTGTGGGAAGTACATTTCTGAAGAAGCAGGCAGGACACCATCACCATCAATCCGCTCCAATCCCCAACGCAGCTTTGGAAACTTCCACACAGCATTTGCTGACTCGATGGGTCGAAGGGCCTCTTCTGGACTCTATGATTCTATGAGGAACAAAAAGGAGAAATTTTTCCTCTCTGATTGTGATGGATACTCTACCAACTTCACCATTGGCGACGTGGGAGGCAGCTGAGTAGACCAATGATCCATGGACCTGGTTGAGGGCAGGGAGAAGGGCTGCACAGTGGCACACTGGTTAGCACTACTGCCTCACAGCTCCAGGGACCCGGGTTCGATTCCAGCCTCGGGTGACTGTGTAGAGTTTGCTCATTCTCCCCGTTTCTACCTGGGTTTCCTCCAAGTGCTCCGGTTTCCTCCCAAACTCCAAAGATCTGTGGGTTAGGTTGATTGGTCATGCTAAATTGCCCCTTAGTGGCAAGGGGACTAGCAGGGTAAATATGGGGTTATGGAGATAGGGCTAGGGTGGGATTGTTGTCAATGCAGGCTCAATGGGCTGAATGGCCTCCTTCTGCACTCTAGGGATTCTGTGATTCTGTTAATTTCTTTCATGTGGCATCACTGGAAAAAGCCAAAATTAATTGTCCATCGCTAGTTGCCCCTGTGCAGTTGACTGTGGCTTTTCAAGCCACTTCACACGGCTGGTAGACATCAACCACATTGATGTGGGATTTCTTTTTCATCTTTGCTCCTGTTATGTTGATGTGTCATTCCAGTGCCAGTCATGTCAGGTTCACATCAGCCATCCATTTTTTGAATGAAATGGATTCTTTCTTGACAAGAGAGTCAAAGGGTATGGTGGTAGGAAGGAAAATGGAGTTGAGGCCACAATCAGATCAGCCATGATCTTATTGACAGAGCATGCTCGAGGGACTACTCCTGTCCCTAATTCATGTGTTTGTATGTTACTGGTAAGGTCAACATTTTTTACCCATCCCTAATTTCCCTTGAGAAGATTAGACTGTTGCAGTCTAACTGGTGTAGATACAGTCACAGCATTGTCAGGAAGGAGTTCCCGGTTTTTGACCCAGCCAATTAAAGGAATGATGATTTAGCTCCAGATAAGCGTGGTATGTGGTTTGGAGGGAAGCATGCAGGTGGTGGTATTTCCATGCATCTGCTGCCCTTGTGGTAGAGTGGTAGATGTTGTAAGTTTAGAAAGTGCTATTGAAAGAGACTTATTGGAGTTATACATTGCTTAGAGCAGGTCAGGATAGCAGCATTCTTTCTGTAGAGAACATTGATGGGCCAATTGTATCAATAAAACAACCCAGAAGTTTTATCATCTCTTATACAGCTGTCAACTTTCCATCTTCAGTTTTCTTTATAAATTGAATGCAGAATTCTAAAAAAATGATTCAAACTCATTAGTTCCAATGTCTGGATATAGTTCCCATCAGGCCTATCAAGGTAAACTCCCCTTCACATCTCTGTTAATCTTGGGAGTTCCCTGAGCTACATTACTTAAATCCAATGTTATAAATCCTCCTGACCTCCACTTTCTCTGAATCTTTTACAATCACAATGAGTTGCAAGAACTTTTTTTGGAATTGACACACTTACTGACAAGCTATTTTATAGCGAAAAGTGGCTTCCAAGCGGGCAGCCGAGTTGACGAGATCTGAGGACCACTTTAAGGTATGGAGTGCCCTCTGCCCTCCCTTTCTTGATTAAAGACTCGCATTCCAACCATTATCTTGTAATTGAGTTTGTGTCTATATATGCCCTGTCTGTGAACAGAACTCCCACTCACCCGATGAAGGGGCAGTGCTCCGAAAGCTTGTGGCTTGTGCTACCAAATAAACTTGTTGGACGTTAACCTGGTGTTGTGAGACTTCTTACTGTGCTCCCTTTCCTTGTAAGAAGTTTAACAACACCAGGTTAAAGTCCAACAGGTTTATTTGGTAGCAAAAGCCACACAAGCTTTCGAGGCTCTAAGCCCCTTCTTCAGGTGGAACCATTTCGTAGCCAAATTCAAAATCTGGAACAAAAGCAAACTGCAGCTGCGTATCATTATTATTCAGGTAAAGAACAAACAAACAAGGGGCTTAGAGCCTCGAAAGCTTGTGTGGCTTTTGCTACCAAATAAACCTGTTGGACTTTAACCTGGTGTTGTTAAACTTCTTACTGTGTTTACCCCAGTCCAACGCCGGCATCTCCACATCATGACTCCCTTTCCTTCTCAGAGATCCCAGCCATTACCAGACCATTACACCGTGTTTGCTAAACTCAATGCTTCACCTTCTGTGCCGATGAAGATAACCAGGGCTGTGTTGGAATCCAGAAGATCCCTGCCTTTTAGATCAGCCAATAATCTCAGGTGCTCAGGTAGAACTCACTCCAGTTTAAATCTAACTTGTTCAGAGGACATTGGCATATAATGTTTGCGCATATTGGCCTTCACAGATCCAAAACTTCAGGTGAGAATGTTTGTTCTTTACCTGAATAATAATGATACGCAGCTGCAGTTTGCTTTTGTTCCAGATTTTGAATTTGGCTACGAAATGGTTCCATTCGCTTACATTTCTGACCCTAAACTGGAAAGATCTATTTTTATTTTCTGACAAGAATTTTCCACAGTATTTGAGGGAATGTTTGAAAATTTACTGGGCTTCGTTGGATGATGTTCCTGTTCTATTTCCTTTGTTACTTTAAACACTGGCATCAATTGTAACAACTGCAGGATCAGATCTTTCCAACAAACCCACGTTACACAATCCACCATGAGTACTCAGTCAAATCATTCCACATGATTCCATTTATAAATGTCTTCATTATTGAGTAAACAATTCACAAGAACTCAGAAACAAAGCTTTACCAGCCTGACAACAGCAAACACTGATTTGCTCTAAGCACTTACATTAATTCTATTTTTGACCTCTATGGTCCGTGCATATTAACAGTAATGTATAATATATTAAAAGGCACACGATGCTGATTTCAGATAATAGAGAATGCAGCCAAGGAGATACACATGTTCAATCTCTTCCAATCATTCTATTACCATGGTTATATGGTCCACCCAGACACTTTAATGACTTTATTACAGGCAGTGACGAAGCAGCAGACCCAAAATCTTTTGACGTGGATGAGTGACTTTACCATTCTTTCACCTTCTCATCCTTTTGTAAAGCATCCCGGTTCAGCAGAATTGAAAGCTGTTTTAATCCATAATATGCTGATCACACGGACACTGAGGTACATCGGCAGTGTGATCTCACATACCCACAAGTTTCACATAAAATCCTACAGTGCAGAAGGAGGCCATTCGGCCCATCGAGCCTGCACCGACCACAATCCCACCCAGGTCCTATCCCCGTAACCTATCCTAGCTAGTCCCCCTGACACTAAGGGATAATTTAGCATGGCTAATCCACCTAACCTGCACATCTTTGGACAGTGGGAGGGACCAGGAGCACCCGGAGGAAACCCACACAGACATGGGGAGAATATGCAAACTCCTCACGACAGTGACCCAAGCCAGGAAGTGAACCCGGGTCCCTGGCGCTGTGAGGCAGCAGTGCTAACCATTGTGCCACCATACGCATCTGGAGTTATTTTCTCTTTTTCAATGATAGATATTTTTGCACTCTTACTTTTACATCCACTTTGTTATCAATTTACTTCCTTCACAGCAGCCAATACAAGATTTCAATGCGAATCTTGTTTGTGGAGGATGTCTCTTCCTGGGACCTTTGTTCTGTTAATCAGTAACTATTCTGTTTCTGATTAGACTTTCCTTCTGGACTGAGTTACTAACTCATCCTTAGCAGTAATGTGAAGATTCACTACTTTTGACCATAGAAAATTTAGTGCGAAGAATGAGGACATTCAGCCCATCAGGTCTATGCCAGCCAGAAAAAAAACTATCCAACCCAGTCTTCCCACTCTCGGAACTCTTGGTCTTACTCTTGCAGTGCGAACAGGAGAATTGATGCCAGAGCAAGAACTTTACATTTAACAGGTTACACATTGCAAGTTGGAAATTCTTTGTTGCAGATCATCTCTTATCCAAAGCAAAGTTAAAGGTAATGTTCATAAAATTCAACGAACAACATTTTCTTTCAGAATGTTCAAACGCAACTTGTTTTATTAAGTTTTTTCCAGAACAAGAATGAGATATGCTTTTCAGAGAATGAAGGAATCTGTCAATGATTACACAAAGCTGCAAGTTTCACTGAAGCTGTGATTTTCTCCAGGTCGATGCCTGAAGGTGATTAAATTCCGTTGGCTCAAAGATGTTTCAATTATAGCCAAAGTCTGAGATGCAGAAAAGTGACTGATCTTCAGTTTAACCTTTTCTTTCCCCTAAAATCAGTATAAAAGATTTTGAAAATTCTGCTTCCTGCTAACTATTTGATTTGATTTATTACTGTCACATGTATTAGCATACAGTGAAAAGTATTGTTTCTTGCACTCTATACAGACAAAGCATACTGTTCATAGAGAAGGAAAGGAGAGAGTGCAGAATGTAGTGTTGCAGTCATAGCTAGGGTGTAGAGAAAGATCAACTTAATGCAAAGTTGGTCTTGAGGACCATTGATATTGATCCATGACTTATTGTCACAATAACAGCGAGGTTAACAGCGCCCACCAATATTATATTGCATATGCTACACTTCAGCCCAGGCTTGGGTCACTGTCTGTGTGGAGTTTGCACGTTCTCCCTGTGTCTGCGTGGGTTTCCTCCGGGTGCTCCGTTTTCCTCCCACAGTCCGAAAGACGTGCTGGTTAGGTGCATTGGCCATGCTAAAATTCTCCCTCAGTGTACCCAAACAAGATCTGGAGTGTGGCAACTGGGGGATTTTCACAGTAACTTCATTGCATTGTTAATGCAAGCCTACTTTGACACTGGTAAATAAAATAAACTTTAAAAAAACACAAATGTGCAGCTAAATGAAAAAAAATCCAAAAGTTGTCATCAGAGATACTCCGCTCTCAGCTTCATACAGCGACAGCTTACTGTCTGGCCCCTCAATTGGAATGCATTGAATGATTCGCGAGGTAGATACAAACTAAACTGACCACACAAAGTTAACTCCTGTCCATTTCAATCCAAGTACCTTTTTATTTATGCGGTAGTTTTAATTAATCAGATTCTTACATAGGTCACACCAAACTGTGCACAAATCGGTTATCGCATTTCCTACATTGCAACAGTGGTGACATTCAAAAGAGCTTCATTTTCTGTAAAGCACATTAGAATATCTGGAGATTGTGAAAAATGCTGAATAAATGGAAGATTTTCCTTTCTTTCATCTGAATTAATAGCACACAGATGCCAAATGGATCATAATATCATCCGTTATAACACAAAAGGCAATGGTGCAGTCTTTTTCTATTATAAATTTTTTATTTATAAAGTTCTTAAAGTTACAAAGCCAATGCTCAGAATGAACCAGGAAAAACCGAATCCATTCCATTCTTGCTCCAAAAACCAAATTCAAAATCTAATTGAATCCGATTCAAGGTCCCCACAAGGGAGACAAACAAGGTCCAAGCTGACAAGATAAGGCATTGCACCCCACTTTGGGCTTGATCTGACGCTTGATCTTGGTACAGTCTTGGAGATATTATAACAAAGAATAGTACAGCACAGGAACAGGCCCTTCGGCCCACCAGGTTTGTGCCAACACAGATGTCTCTCTAATCTAATATTTTCTTACCTCTACGTGGTCCATATCCCTCTATTCCCGGCCTATTCATGCATCTATCCAGATGCTTCTTGAATATTGTTATAGAATCTGCTTCCACCACCTCTTCCGGCAGCGCATTCCAGGCATTCACCACTCTCTGTGTGAAAAGCTTGCCCCTTACATCTCCTTTAAACTTACCCCCTCTCACTTTCAACCTACGTCCCCAAGTAATTGACCCTTCGACCTTGGGAAAAAGACTCTGACTATCCACTCTATCCAAGCCTGTCATAATCTTGTGAACCTCTATCAGGTCCCCCCCTCATCATCCGACTCTCCAATGAAGACAATCCAAGTTTGTTCAACCTTTCTTCATAGTCCACATCCTCTAAACCAGGCAACATCCTGGTAAATCTCTTCTGCACCCTTTCCAATGCATCAATATCCTTCCGCTGGTGTAGCAACCAGAATTGTACACAATACTCCAAATGCGGCCTAACCAAAATCTTATACAGCTGCTTCATGATTTTTCAATTTCTATACTCAACGCCCCAACCAATGACGGCCAGCATGCCATACGCCTTCTTTACCACCTTGTCCACCTGAGTTGCCACCTTCAAGGAACTGTGGATCTACATGCCTAGATTCCTCTGTATGCTAATATTTCTAAGGGCTCTACTATTTACTGTATATTTTCCTTTTGCAATAGACCTTCCAAATCACATCACCTCACATTTGTCCGGGTTAAATTCCATGTGCTATCTTTCAGCCCAGGTCTCTAGCTGATTTATATCCTGCTGTATCCCCTGACAATCCTCCTCACAATCCACTACTCCCCCAATTTTTGTATCATCTGCAAATTTGCTAATCAAACTACCTACATTTTCATCCAAATCATTTATATACATTACGAACAACAGAGGCCCCATCACTGATCCTTGTGGAATACCGCTTGTCACAGACCTCCAGCTAGAAAAGTGCCCTTCCACTGGTACTCTCTGCTTTCTATGCCCAAGCCAGTTTTGTATCCATCTTACCAGCTCACCTCAGATCCCATATGACTTCACCCTCTGTATCAGCCTGCCATGGGGAACCTTATGGAAGGCTTTACTAAAGTCTATGTATACAACATCCACTGCCCTGCCCTGGTCAATTTTTCTTGTCACTTCCTCAAAGAACTCAATCAGGGTGGCACGATGGCATAGTGGTTCGCACTGCTGCCTCACAGTGCCAGGGACCCGGGTTCAATTTTGACCTTGGGTCACTGTCTATGTGGAGTTCGCACATTCTCCCCATGTCTGCGTGTGTTTCCTCCGGGTGCTCCGGTCTCCTCTCACAATCCAAAGATGTGCGGATTAGGTTGATTGGCCATGCTAAATTGACCCTAGTGTCAGGGGATTAGCAGGGTAAATATGTGGGGTTATGGGAATAGGGCCTGGGTGGGATTGTGGTCGGTGCAGACTTGATGGGCCAAATGGCCTCCTTCTGCACTGTAGAGATTCTATGATTCTAAGTTTGTGAGACACAACCTCTCCTTCACAAAACCATGCTGTAATCAATCAAATTAGGATATCGGGAGGCCAAACATAATGGTACCTTTTATGGAGGACCAATGGGTCAGTTGACCTAAGCTCTGTAGATGGCTTCATTGTCCTTTACGACTTAGAACATAGAACATAGAAAAACGACAGCACAAACAGGCCCTTCGGCCCACAAGCTGTGCCGAACATATCCATACCCTTTAGGCCTACTTATAATCCTCCATCTTATTAAGTCCCATGTACTCATCCAGGAGTCTCTTAAAAGACCCTATTGAGTTTGCCTCCACCACCACTGACGGCAGCCGATTCCACTCGCCCACCACCCTCTGCGTGAAAAACTTCCACCTAACATTTCCCCTGTACCTGCCTCCCAGCACCTTAAACCTGTGTCCTCTCGTAGCAGCCATTTCCACCCTGGGAAATCTTTGCCTCGATCTATTGGAGTTTAACAGTATCGGAACACCAGTTCAATATAATTTTGAGGAGTCTACAATCAGCTACTCGCTAACATAAACTTATTCATAATAGAGTTTAAAAAGTTACATTTGAAGGACAACTTTTTAAACATGGAGGCTGTAATTATGGTGCAAGAGAACCTCTTGCTGAGAGACAATCCGTGACACCTAATGCATCGCTGTGAAAACAGAATAACTCTGAATCAAGGCAAACTGTGTTGTTCAACCAACTGATCAGGCAGTTCATTGTTGACCATCTTTTCAACAATGGTAAATGTGATGTCCATTAACCAAATTACCATCTACTTAATTCTTCATTGCTTGTAGTGTGTGCAACATTATAAAGGCAGGTTCTTCCCATCTGTTTTACACTCGCTGCTGTGGAATCAGCACTGAATGAGTCAGAAGCATATTTTAAGTAAGTAAGCATGTTGACACCATCGCATACAGGTGAAACGATAAACCCATTCATTAGATTAACTTGTTACTGGAATAATTTTTCATGGATATCATAATTCAATTCTATGATATCTTCCTGGAAAGTTCCAGCCAAAGCGGCTCTGTATCAGCTTAGCTCACAGTCAAGCAGGATAAGTGTCTGTAATTTATATTAAGCACAAAACAGATTTTATTGGGGTCACTTATCTTTATTAAATAAATATGTAAAAACAAAAAGCAAAGACCTTAAAAGGCAAAACAGAACTTTTCATGTCTCCCTATATATAGACAGCTAAAGTGATGAGTTCAATTGTCAGTTGTGAGAGGACAAATGTGGCTTCAACTTTATGATGAATATGGACTTTCGAAGACTACAATAGTTAATAAATTTGGGGCATAGCAATAACTACATTATATTTGCATTAACAAATATAGATTAAGGGGCATTGACATTCCTTGTAATTATTTAGTGCTCTGCCTCATGGCATTTTCGTTATGCTGGTTTCCAACGGGTATACAGAAATACCATAGTACAATCATAGAATCCCTACAGTGCAGAAGGAGGCCATTCAGCCCATCAAGTCTGCACCGACCACAATCCCACCCAGGGGCTATCCCCATAACCCCATGTATTTACCCAGCTAGTCCCTCTGACACTAAGGGGCAACTTAGCATGGCCAATCCATCTAACCCGCACATCTTTGGACCATGGGAGGAAACCAAAGCACCCAGCGGAAACCCACACAGACACGAGGAGAATGTACAGATTCCGCACAGACAGTGACCCAAGCCAGGAATAGAACCCGGGTCCCTGGTGCTGTGAGGCAGCAGTGCCAACCACTGTGCCACCATGCCGCTCCAATATATATTACACGCCCCAGTATGCATGCTAACACCTAAAACAGAAACAGAGGAAATATTGTATAGTTGATTGATACTGTGACTGATTGGTTAGATAAAGGGACGGGAGCAAATGTAATACTTTTCAAAAGGCAATCAGTGAAGTTGTCTCATGGAAGCTGATTAGAAACATGTTGGTGATTCTTTTTATACATTTGTGAGCTAGCATTTATTGCCCATCCCTAGTTGCATTAAGAGGGCAGTTGAGAGTCAACCACATTCCTGTGGCTCTGGAGTCACATGGAGGACAGACCAGGTAAAAACAATAGATTTCCTTTCCTAAAGGAGATTAGTGAACCAGATGGGTTTTTCCAACAATCGACAATGGTTTCATGGTCATTAGTAGATTCTTAATTCCACATTTTTAAAATTGAATTCAAATTCCACAATCTGCCGTGGGGGGATTCAAACCCAGGTCCCTAGAACATTAGCTGAGTTTCTAGATTAATAGTCTAGCAATATTACCACTGGGCCATTGCCTCCACCATGTTCGAGTGTTCAAAGAGAAAGAAGGGTAGAGATACGGGGAGCAGGAAACTAAGTGTAAAGGGCGGCACGGTAGCACAGTGGTTAGCACTGCTGCTTCACAGCTCCAGGGACCTGGGTTCGAATCCCGGCTCAGGTCGCTGTCTGTGTGGAGTTTGCACATTCTCCCTGTGTCTGCGCGGGTTTCCTCCGGGTGCTCCGGTTTCCTCCCACAGTCCAAAGATGTGTGGGCTAGGTTGATTGGCCATTCTAAATTGCCCCTTAGTGTCCCGGGATGCATGGGTTAGTGGGTAAATATGTAGGGATATGTGGATAGGGCCTGGGTGGGATTGTGGTTGGTGCAGACTCGATGGGCCGAATGGCCTCTTTCTGCACTGTAGGATTCTATGAAACGTTTGTATTGGAGAAATGTTACAAATGCTGTTCCTCTGACACAGAACAGAAACCCAACCCTTTACATTTTCAAACTTTATCCTTATTACTATTTCTTAATTTTAAACTGGACTTATCTGCTGAACAAAGGCAATAAAGATGGTTGATCCCCTGTCTGGAAATTATCTCTACTTGAGGCTGTACAGAGGCTGTCAAAGGGAGTTACAGAAATACCATTTGCATTTGATAAACCAGCCTGTGGGTATGTTGAAACAATGGCTTCCCAAACACCAGACCCTCAACATGAATAGCAACCCCTTCAACACATGATGGCTGGGACATTTACAGTCCTGAAAACCTTGCCTTTTGAGCAGTATAGAAACATAGAAACTAGAAGCAGGAGTAGGCCATTCGGCCCTTCGAGCCTGCTCCGCCATTCATTTTGGTCATGATTGATCATCGAATTCAATATCCTGAACCCTCTTCCTCCCATATCCCTTGATCCCTTTAGCGCCAAGAGCTATATCTAATTTCTTCTTGAAATCACACAACGTTTTGGCCTCAACTACATTCTGTGATGTGAATTCCACACATTCAACACTCTCTGGGTGAAGAAATCTCTCCTCACCTCAGTTCTAAAACAGTTCTAAAACCCCTTATCCTCAAACTATAACCCCTAGTTCTGGAGTCCCCCACTATCGGGAACATTCTTTCTGAATCTACCCTGTCTAACCTTGTTAGAATTTTATAAGTTTCTAAGAGATCCCTGTTTACTCTTCTAAACTCCAGAGAATATAATCCTAACTGACTTAATCTCTCCTCATATGACAGGCCTGCCATCCCAGGAATCAACCTAGTAAACCTTTGCTGCACTCCCTCTATAGCATGGACATCCTTCCTCAGATAAGGATACCAAAACTGCACACAATACTCCAGGTCTGGCCTCACCAATGCCCTCTGCAATTGCAGCAAAAACATCCCTATCCCTATACTCAAATCCTCTCACTTTGAAGGCCAACATACCATTTGCCTTCTTTACTGCCTGCTGTACCTGCACGCTTACTTTCAGCGACTGATAAACAAGGACACCAAGGTTCCGTTGATTATCCACCTCTCTCAATTTACACACATTCAGGTAATAACCTGTCTTCCTATTATTGTTGCCAAAATTTAATGTTACCTTCCTGAGCTGTGCAGCCAGTCAGCTGTTTAACATCCAAACGGAAGCAAGCTCTGTCCAGGATGGACTACCAGCCCATCTAACCTGACTCTACTGGAAGTTTTTGTATCATTGCCTATAGAACTGATGCAATCTCTATGTACCTACTTCATTTTGTGGCATCAACAGCACCCAAAGAAAGGAATCTTACAAGACTGGTCTCCAGCCAGACAACTGTCAATTGCCCATGTGAAAGACTCTCTCATTGGATTTTGACCTTTGGAGGTCACATGAATAAATATGCATTTGCTTTACGGTGTTTGTACTATAAACATCTTTTCGCTTTACAGTGTGAATGCAAAGTGGGACATTGCTAACGTTCCTTTTCATGGGCTTTGAATGCGCAAAATAAACAAAACTTCTGAATTAAATCTAACTCATGTTTGCTGTGGGATTGTTAATAAAATTGGATCATGCAAAAATGGAGTGGTTGGGAAAATAAGCCACCACTTGTTCTAAATAAAAACTAATTCAAAATGCCTCTTGTTTAGAGACAGGTGGGGGCACAGTGGTTAGCACTGCTGCCTCACAGCGCCAGGGACATGGGTTTGATTCCCGGCTTGGGTCACTGTCTGTGCGGAGTTTGCATGTTCTCCCCGTATCTGCGTGGGTTTCCTCCGGGTGTTCTGGTTTCCTCCCACGGTCCAAAGATGTCCAGGTTAGGTGCATTGGCCATGCTAAATTGTCCGCGAGTATCAGGGGGTTAGCATGGTAAATATGTGGGGTTACGGGAATAGGGCCTGTGTGGGATTGTGGGCAGTGCAGACTTGATGGGCCGAATGGCCTCCTTCTGCACTGTAGGGATTCTATCATTCTAAGTCTGTGGGATTATGGGGATAGGGCTTGGGTGGGATCATTGTAGGTGCAGGCTGGATGGGCTTAATGGCCTCCTTCTGCACTGTAGGGATTCTATGATTCTAAGTGGTAGGAGGAAAACAGTGTTGTTGAAACTGACCTCACCCTGTCCATAATGGTACCCCAGGGCTCGATGCTCGCCCATATTTCCAGCATCTATAGCTGATTTGAACTTGAGTGTCAAGAACAAAATTGCTGACAAGATGATGTTTGGCAAAGTGGACAAGGAGTACAAATGTTCTCAGGATGAGGATGTCAACTTGATGGGTGGGCAAACAGCTGACAGAGGTAACTTAGTGCCGATAAATGTGAGTTAAAACAGTTTGGAAAATAGGCAAAGGGAATAAATAATATACTCAATGAAATGAAGTGAATGAACAGAGACTTGAAGTTCAAATGCAAACTCCCCTGATGTTGAGTAAAGATACATAATTATACATAATTATTCTTATAAAGAAATAAGAATACATTTGTATAAATTATTGGTTAACGTAAGTTAAGCCAAGATCACAGTACTGTGCCTGTTTGAGTGCCCCAATAGAAAAAGGACCGAGAACACGTAGCACATAGAATTTTAGAATTGATGGGATTGAGGTACAGATGAGCTATGAGTCATTGAATGGCCTCAAGGGATTAAACAGCCCACTCCTGTTCCTACGATGTCACTGGGGATCAATGAAAATCTCCAGTGGATGATGCTATATCTGGCTTCAGGGAAAATGGTCGTCATTATTGGAGTTGACTCAACTCAGTCCCAGCTTGAGGATTCTTCCGGGCAATTATCTTGGCCCATGGTTGCTTCATTAGTGACCTTCCCTCCATCATGAGGTCAGCCGAACCATGGCAACTTCTTGCAAGCTGTCCCCACCATAATTTATATTCTGCTCCCTGTCCTTTCCTTCTCTCCTATGTACTTTATGAACAGTATATTTTGTCTGTATAGCTCATAAGAAACAATGTTTTTCACAGTATCCCAATACATGTGACAATAATAAATCAATTCACTTCAAGAAGAGGGGCTGTTTGCACAGGCAAGTGGGAGATTAAAGGGATAATGAGCTCCATTTGTATTCCTTGGATAATGGAGCAGTTTATGCCATATGCAGCAAGGCCTGGATTACAGCCACGCTTGGGCTAGTAGCATTTGTGCCACACAAGTGCAAGGTATTAACTTGTGAAGCTTGAGAGCCAAATCACTTCCATTTAATATCCAATCAGCCCGATTGATTGATGTGCTAAATTGTCCAAAGATGTGCGGGTTAGGTTGATTGGCCGTGCTAAATTGACCCTAGTATTAGGGGATTAATAGAGAAAATATGTGGGGTTATGGAAATAGGGCCTGGGTGGGATTGTGGTCGATGCAGGCTCGATGGGCCAAATGGCTTCCTTCTGCACTGTAGGGATTCTATGATTCAATGGCCTCACCATTGCAGAATCCCCCACCATATATTGTGGGTCACGGTTGACCAGAAACCCAGCTGGACCAACTACATAAACACAGCGACTACCGGAACAGGTAAGAGACTGAGTAACCTAAAGCTCATCTCTGGCCTCTCCAAAAACTCTCTACCATCTACAAGGCACAAGTCAGACTTTCTGCCAGTCTGGATGGGTGCCGCTGTGTCAACACTCAAGCAGATTGATACTCTCCTGGACAAAACAATCCATTTGATCAGCACTTTATCCACGAGTCTGAGCATCCACTCCCTTCAGCACCAGTGCCCATGGCTGCCACATGAACTCGCTACAGCATTCACTGCGGCAATGTGACAAGACTTTACAGCAGCAATACAGCAGTGCATAAGGAGGCCATTTGGCCCACCGAGCCCGCACCGACAACAATCCCACCCAGGTCCTATCCTATCCCTGTAACCTCACATATTTACCCTCTTAATCCCCCTGACACTAAGGGGCAATTTATCATGATCAATCAACCGAACCCACACATATTTGGACTGTGGGGAGAAACCGGAGCACCCGGAGGAAACCCACGCAGAAACGAGGAGAACGTGCAAACTCCATGCAGACAGTCACCCGAGGCTGGAATTGAATACAGGTCCCTAGCGCTGTGAGGCAGCAGTGCTAACCACTGTGCTACCGTGCCGCCCCCAACTCACCCTGACTTGGAAATACATCACTGTTCCTTCATCAACACTGGGTAAAAATGCTGAGACTCCTCTCCCTAAAAGGATGGTGGATGTGCACCTTCATCACGTGGAGTGCACCTTCTCAGGGCATCTATAGGGATGGGCAACAAATGCTGGCTTTGCCAATGTTGCCCATATCTGTTGTTTGGGGAGACAGCAAGGACCATCATTATGAGAGTGACGAGTGAATTTAGGAATCATTTCTTTTTGTTGGAACACAAGCTGCTTTGCTGCAGGAAGCTTTTAAAGCAGAAACCTTCACATTCTGAAAAGGTAAATGGGTTAAATATTTCAAGCAGCGGTCAGTAAAAAGTTATCGGAAGACAACAAAGCAGTGGGCTAATTTTGAATGGTTCTCGGAGATGGCACGGACAGACTGGGGAGAATGGCTTCCTCCTGCATTCTGAAATTCTGTATAACCTGGCTTTATCTGCTGCTCAGAAACTTACAGTCAACTTGAAGAGTGTAGACTTCTATCTTATAACTTAGCAATCGTTACAATGGGGTAGGGCTGATTTAAATTTTAAACTACTGAGTCTACAGTAATTCTGTCCCTTCCTGTCTATTGACTGAAAATGCCATATTCACAATAAAACCACAGCATGCTTACAGACATATCTTGGAAAATCTGCCTCACAAGACATATATAGCTGTGAAATGTCACAGTTACCTCATTTGGAAACACTGAGCTTACATTGTGTTGTTCAATGTGCTCTCCGCATACTTCAGGCAGAAACTGTTCACAATGAAATCTATAACTAGTGCTTTCCTGTCACTGATTCTCATCACACGTTTAAAAAGCACATTTTACTGAATAAATTTTGCAATTAAGTTAATTTGCTAAAATTGGCTTGTGTTACTTTCTGTAATCGAGCTCCTTTCTGTTCTGTTGCTTTTCTGCTTTAAGGTGTCAATTTCTTTTTAAAATGTTCTATTTCTAACCAAGAGATATCCCACCTTGATGTGGGGTGTTTGACAACATCCTTGCACACTTTATAACAATGACAAAGTTTGGTTCGGAGGCTATTATTCTGAGTGGAAGAGTGCTTTGGGCTGTGAAAGCAGTGGGTATTTCTATTCCTGTTCAATACATCACAAACCAACTGCCCAGCCAACTGAATTCAGCATTAACGGTGGCATGGTGGCACAGTGATTAACACTGCTGCCTCACAGCGCCAGGGTTCAAATCTGGCCTTGGGTCACTGTCTGTGTGGAGTTTGCACATTCTCCCTGTGTCATAGGGGTTTACAGCACGGAAACAGGCCCTTCGGCCCAACTTGTCCATGCTGCCTTTTTTCTTTAAACCCCTAAGCTAATCCAAATTGCCCGCATTTGGCCCATATCCCTCTATACTCATCTTACCAATGTAACTGTCTAAATGCTTTTTAAAAGACAAAATTGTACCCGTCTCTACTACTACCTCTGGCAGCTTGTTCCAGACACTCACCACCCTCTGTGTGAAAAAATTGCCCTTCTGGACACTTTTGTATCTCTCCCCTCTCACCTTAAACCTATGCCCTCTAGTTTTAGACTCCCCTACCTTTGGGAAAAGATATTGACTATCCAGCTGATCTATGCCCCTCATTATTTTATAGACCTCTATAAGATCACTCCTCAGCCTCCTACGCTCCAGAGAAAAAAGTCCCAGTCTATCCAGCGTCTCCTTATAACTCAAACCATCAAGTCCTGGTAGCATCCTAGTAAATTTTTTTCTGCATTCTTTCTAGTTTAATAATAATCTTTCTATAATGGGGTGACCAGAACTGTACACAGTATTCCAAGTGTGGCCTTACCAGTGTCTTGTACAACCTCAACAAGACATCCCAACTCTTGTATTAACTGTTCTGACCAATGAAACCAAGCATGCCGAATGCCTACTTCACCACTCTGTCCACCTGTGACTCCACTTTCAAGGAGCTATGAACATGTACCCCTCGGTCTCTTTGTTCTGTAACTCTCCCCAACGCCCTACCATTAACTGAGTAAGTCCTGCCCTGGTTCAATCTACCAAAATGCATCACCTCGCATTTGTCTAAATTAAACTCATCTGCCATTCGTCAGCCCACTGGCCCAATTGATCAAGATCCTGTTGCAATCGGAGATAACTTTCTTCACTATCCACTACCCCACCAATCTTGGTGTCATCTGCAAACTTACTAACCATGCCTCCTATATTCTCATCCAAACCATTAATATAAATGACAAATAACAGTGGACCCAGCACTGATCCCTGAGGCACACCGCTGGTCACAGGCCTCCAGTTTGAAAAACAATCCCCTACAACCACCCTCTGGCTTCTGTCAAGAAGCCAATTTTGTATCCATTTAGATACCTCACCCTGGATCCTGTGAGATTTAACCTTATGCAACAACCTACCATGCGGTACCTTGTGTCTGCATGGGTTTCCTCCGGGTGCACCGGTTTCCTCCCACAGTCCAAAGATGTGTGGGTTAGGTTGATTGGCCATGCTAAATTGACCCTAGTGTCAGGGGATTAATAGGGTAAATATGTGGGGTTATGGGAATAGGGTCTGGGTGGGACTGTGGTCGGTGTAGACTCGATGGGCCAAACGACCTCCTTCTGCACTATAGGGATTCTATGAACTGGATGGTTAATTTGTGATGCAGAGTGATGCTAACAGAGTGGGTTCAATTCCCACACCGGCTAAAGTTACTCACAAGGGCCCTGACTTCTCAACCTTGCCCCTCGCCTGAGGTGTGGTGATCCACGGTTAAATCCCCACCAATCAATCCTTCCTCAGAGGGGAGAGCAGCCTATGGTCATCTAGGAAAATGGTGACTTACACAGCTGTACCCTGTCATGGTACAGCAGTGTGAGTTGAAAGGAGTAAACCGGGGTTGTCAGTGGACCTGGAGGTCAGCTTGCTACCTTGGAGTCACAGCCACGATGTACATGGCACTAAGCATTTACACAGGGCCAGTTTCTCCAACAAACTGTAATAGTAATTAGTGATGATATGATGCAAGTTCACAGAAATAAATGAGAGCATTGCAATCTGAATTGCCCACAACAGTTTTTGCCTTACATTTTTATTGATAGAATGTCACATCAAGGCGCAGGTGAAGGGATGGGTCCAACTGCCCCATGCTTTTCTGAACAGGACCTTCAGGTTTTGGTGGAAGAAGTTCAGTAGAGGAGGGGAGTCCTCTAACCTGTCGGCTAGCGTAGTCGCCTTGCAACGACCAGGAATCAGACTGTAGTTGTGGTGAGCACAGCAGCAGACCATCAGCGCTCACGGATTCAGTGCAGGAAAAAGTTCAATATCCTGCTGTGTTCGGGAAGGTAAGTATCTTGGTTCATCCACACGCAGCTCCAGGGGAAGGGTCATATCTGCTGCTAAGGTGTGAGACATGACGCATGTCTCTGCCTCAGCAGTGAGGCTTGTATGTGTAAGCAGCTCATGCAGGCATGCATAGAAAACATGTGAATGAGCACTGTGATACACAGAACACATGTGAATGTGCTTTGTGATGCACAGACGCAGTGAAGAGCAATATCCCTCCATGCACTATATATCAGCACTATATATCAGGCCAACATAAATTCATGTTGCTGTTGTCAATCTAAAGGGTGAAAAACGCTATAGAGATGGCCCTGATTGGGGGTTGCTCAGTCTGGCTGAGACACATCTGTCCTGTGGAGTAAATAGCCATGAAGATTGCCAGTGTTTCTGAACAGCTGCCTGTTGGTGGTGGTGAATCGCTGTTAGCAGGCGATAAAGGTGGTGTTGAAATCAATGGAGGCAATAGTGGAGGTCATGATTTCCATTCACTGAGCACAAGGGGACGTTGACACAAGAGGGAGTGCAAGGATGGGGTTGCCTCATACAGGTAGCACCAGCATGGTTAAAGGTAATGTTGTGATTCAGCGAGTGTTTTTGTACTGAGAAGGATTATACCTAAATAACTCCTGTGGTGTTTTACATAGCTCGCAGCTCTGCTCCCGCACGCTCCCGGGCAAGATCATCCCTCAGATATCAAGAGGAGCAAGAGATGTCCATGGAGGCAGCAGAATATCACACTGCCAACTCAAATACAAGCATTTCAGAGGGATGGTGGTCACGTGTAGAATTGGGGACTGAGGGTAAAAGTCATCACACCAGAGTGCAGGAGGTGTCACAGAGATCAGTAGACGGTTCCCCTCAGAACAGAGGATAGTCACAATGTTAGATAAAGCACTTGGGGCGAATGGGATCAAAGGTTATGGTGAAAAAGCAGGATTAGGCTATTGAGTTGAACGATCAGCTATGATCGTAGTGAATGGCGGAGCAGGCTCGAAGGGCCAAATGGCCTCCTCCTGCTCCTATCTTCTATGTTTCTATGTTTTTCCTCCCACATTCCTAAAGACGTGCTGGTTAGCTGCATTGGCCATGCTAAATTCTCCCTCAGTGTACCCAAACAGGCGCCAGAGTGTGGTGACTAGGGGATTTTCACAGTAACTTAATTGCAGTGTTAATGTAAGCCTACTTGTGACTAATAAATAAATTATAACTTTTTGATTTTAGACGTGGGCAGAATATAATTGTGTAGAGCACTGTAAATGTGATTGTCAGTGTTGCTGTCCTTGGGTAAGTGGGGTGAGTGCTAAATTTATTTTTAATAGGTAGGCCTCTCCAGTATGAGTGGCCATGCCAGGATGTCAAAGGTGACCAGTAAGCCATGGGGACACTTTGCAGTATTGGGAATCCAGGATTGTTTTCATTAACAATATAATTATCAATCATTCTGTCCAGTTTTAGTTTTCATTTCCTGCCTCCAGTGTGGCTTGGCTACACTTGGAACTTGTAACATGTGCTGCTTGTGACCGAGGTATTTGTGGAATTTAACTGTGCAGAGCTCTGCCTAGTGAAGCTACACTGGGGCTCGGTTCAAGACTTTACAAGTAGATTGTCACTAAAGCAAAGCAAAAACTGTTTGCAAGCAAAGTAATGGATGTGGAAGAGCAATTTTGAACAGTGTAAAGCAGTCATAACCAAACACAGTTAATGATGACTTCCAAATAATAATTCCTGAATAACAGGCGTTCTGTTACTTCTGTGATCTGAAATCCTGGAATGCTGGCGGACATTGCCTTCTAAAATAAAACGTTCCTCAACCTGCTAATTCCTGCATAGTTTCCAAAATATCTAACTCGATATATCTGGCTGATTTATGCTATCACCATAGGATCAATAACCTGCTTAACATTTGGTTCAAGATGATTTTTCACAATCGATACAAGATGAAACATTAGAAGCTTCATTCAATGCACAGCTCTTTTCAGTGATGTTTCCTCAGCTTAGCTCACGTTGAGGCATTTTATTGTGTGTTAAAAAGGTTGACTTAGTTTAACAAAAGCTCAAAACTCAGAGCCAAGTGATTTTGGGAATAAGCGTTTGGGAAATAATCAGAGGAAAGTATCCTTCTCACTGAATGCTCTATTCTGGCTATCTATGCATTACCCCATTTTTTGCCCAATCATTGATGACTCTGCTTTCTAAGGCACATGCATTGAAGCTCCCTGCTCAAACCCCTCTGCTACCCCCACCACCTTTTAAAGCCCCCTGAAAATCAAACACTCCTTCTAATATCCTCTCCTTTTACCAAGGACAAGATTTTGGACGACTGAACCTGAGTCAGGAAATTTCCTGATTTCCCGGACACGGTTTGGAAAAAACATACTGATTAGCATGATCTGCACTCTGGGGCCAGATGGGGGGGCGGGGGGGGGGGGCGGGATAAAGTAGGCCTAACAACCTTGGAAGCTGAGCATATGTGGCCATCAGTGCAGCTGAATGCCCAGGTAGGTTGATTAGCCTCATGGCGCTTTAAAAGCCCATACCAACTCATGCCAACACACTCAGCATTCACCCTGGGCAGACCACAGGAGCCATGGGGAAATGAAATGAAATAAGATTCTAAACATCTAATGGAGTTCTCACCTCACAGACTTGATAGTTTAAAAACATCCTGAAAGCCCATTGAAGTTATTTAAATCTCAAGTGCTTAATCTCATATAAAAACAAACTTCTATTCATACCCCACATAAAAGACAGTTACGCCTTTTAATGAGCTCTGGAACGTGTCAATCAAATTGGAAACATACCATTCCCTGTTGAGATAATTGTAGCTTTTGGAAATCAGCCAAGCATTCAGAAAGAGCCTATAAAAATGTTTTATACTATTTATTCAAGGGAACTGGTTTTCGTTGGCTAGGTCAGCATTTATTGTTCATCCCTAACTGCCCTTGAGAAGGTGATGATGAGCTGTTTTCTTGAACTGCTGCAATCCATGTGGTGTAGGTACATCCACAGTGCTGTTAGAGGAGGAATTTGAGGATTTTGAGTCAATGACAGTGAAGAAACATGATATATTTTGAAGTCAGGATGGTAGTGGCTTGGAGGGGAACTTCCAGGTGTGGTGTTCCCAAGTATCTGCTACCCTTGTCCTTCAAGATGGTATTGGTTGTGTGTTTGAGAGGTCTGTCTAAGGAGCCTCGATGAGTTCCCTCAGCGCATCTTGTAGATGGTACACACTGGTGCCACATTGTGTCGGTGGTGAAGGGAGTGAATGATTGTGGCAGAGGTGTTAATCAAGCGGGCTGCTTTGTTTTGGATGGTGTTGAGCTTCTTGAGTGTTGTTGGAGCTGCACTCATCCAAACAAGTGGAGAGTATTCCATCACATTTCTGACTTGTGCCTTGTAGATAGTGGGCAGGCTTTGAGAAGTCAGGAGGTGAGTTACTTGTCGCATTGCTTCAGAACCGCTCACGTAGCCATGGTATTTACATGGCTATTCAAGTTAAGTGCCAGGTCAATGATAGCCCCCAAGATGTTGCTAGTGGGGCTTTCAGAAATGCTAATGCCATTGAATTTCAAGGAGCAATGGTTCAATTCTCTTGTTGGAGATGGTCCTTGCCTGGCACGTGTGTGGCCTGCATATTGTTCAGGTCCTGCTGCATTTGGGCATAGACTGCTTCAGTAACTGAGGAGTTGCAAATGGTGCTGAACATTGTGAAACCATCAGTGAGTATCCCGACTTCTGACCTTATGATGGAAAGAAAGTGATTGGTGAGGCAGCTGAAGGTGGCTGGGCCTATAGGACACTAATTCTGAGGAACTCCTGCAGGGATGTCCCAAAACTGAGATGATTGATGTCCAGCAACCACAACCATCTTCATTTGTGATAGGTATGACTCTAACCAGCAGGGAGACGACCCCCCCCCCCCCACCCCCACCAAATGCCAAAAAACAAGTATTGCAAGTATTATAACACATGTTAAATCAACTGGCCTGTCAATCAAAGCAACACATTTGAGTTTTCTTCAAACTCTTTCTGACACCTGCAGCCTTTTATCATTTTTAAAAGGGCTAAGAATTTAAACAACTTCAGGTCATGACGATCAAACAGTCCTTATACATCCTCCAAGGGCACTTACATATACTCCATAAATTTGTGACTCCCAAACTGCGCGTGATGGTCCTTGCAACAGCCAAAATGAGGTTATGTTTGAACTTAGCACTGAATGACTCCCTACTGCAAAATTTGAATCTGGCAGAAATGGGAATGGGACTTGCGCATTTACATCATGGAAACCCTACAGTACAGAAGGAGGCCATTCTGCCCATCGAGTCTGTACCAACCACAATTCCACCCAGACCCTAGTCCCGTAAACCCACACATTTATGCTGCTAATCCCCTTGACACTAAGGGGCAATTTAGCATGGTCAATCAACCTAACCCGCGCATCATTGGACTGTGGGAGGAAACCCGGAGCACCCGGAGGAAACCCACACAGACACGGGGAGAAAATGTAAACTCCACACAGACAGTGACCCGAGGCCGGAATTGAACCTGGGTCCCTGGCGCTGTGAGGTAGCAATGCTAACCACTGTGCCACCGTGCCGCCCTATGTCCTGCTGGTCATGTTGAGCACTCTAAAAATCTGTTCCTTTGACGATCTATTTTATTCCACTTGCTCCTTTGTGAGGCACCATGGGATTTCATTTCCACGTTAAAGGCATTCTCTATACGTGTAATTTAGTGTTTCTTTTCAATGAATAATTACCACAAAGAAAATGCAAAATTGGCACTGACAGACAAAGCACTACCGCGAAGATTCCACCAGGACTAAGATCTAAATTTTGCTGCATGCAAAAATGGGACAGAAAATAATGGCAGGTTATAAAAGCTTTTCTTTGGAAAGGTGTCCCTGGGGCCGTTTCACTGAAGCTGTTGTGTTGGTACAAAGCAGTATGTTTCACTTGTGTTGGTACACAAGCAGTACTTTTTAAAAACCCAGGTCTTTTTTTATTCTCACGTTAAAACAAGATACAAAAAATAACTCTTGAAGGATCACTGGGATCCTCTGGGTGTAGAACTGGGATGATACTGGGTTTTGAGAAGTATTCTTTAGCGTTAGTGGTCTTCCTTTCCCCTCACCTGTCACCTCATAGTGGGCTGAGATTTACCAGTCCTCCAGGGCCAGGCGACGAGGCGGGATGGGGGTTGCATTGTGGTATGGGGGTCTGTAAAATGTTGAGGGAAGGTGAGGGGGTGGAGTGCCCGTCCCCTTCAAACCAACAGGGAATTGGATCAGTGTCGGGGATGGTGGAATATGGTCTTTCTGTCCTGAGGTCAGTTGAGGCCCTTTTGTTTCTCATTATAACTTCAGAGTTGTCTGCGCCAAACTATCCTTCCAAGTGGACATGAGTGATCTCAGGTCTTTTTCAGAAAATGACTGATAAGCTCCCTCAAATGAAAGCAGAAAATGCTGTAAAATCTCAGCATCTGTAGAGAGAGGATAGAGATAAAATGTTCTGATAAAGGGTCACCCTGACTCGTAACGTTGGTTCTATTCTCTCTCCACAGATGCTGTCAGACCTGCTGAGATCTCCCAGCATTTTCTGTTTTTGTTTCAGATTCCAACATCCGCAGTATTTTGTTTTTATGGAGAGTCCCCTCAACGTCCTGGTCAATATTTGGGCCGTTTATCTAACTTCTGTTTGAGGGACTTTGCTGTGCCACATTTCACTCTGTTACAGAAGTAGCAATCGTCCATTCGGCCCCTCAAGTCTGTTCACGCCCCAACTATAGCTCAACCCCATTAATTTAGTCTTTGCTCCATATTCCTTCACGCCCTCAGCAAACAAAAAACTCAATCTTGAAAGCATGCATGAGCCAGCACCCTGCTGAAAGTTCCAGATACTCTGTGTGGAAAAATCTGCTCCCAATTTCTCTCTCCGAGCGGCTGAGCTCAAATTTGAAAACTAGGCCTCATTTATCTGGACTGTCCTCAGGGGAAGATATGTCTGTCTGACTGAAACCCTTCATCATTTTAAACACCTCAATTAGACTATAACTAAAATTTTCATTGGCTGTCAAGCATTTTGGAACGCTCAGAAGCTTAGAAAATGTTTCATAAATGTAAGTTTTCTCTTTAAGTTGGATAAAGGGGCAGAAATATCATTCATGAAAAGAAAACACAGTTAGAACCAGCCTTGAGTTTGGTGCAATCATTGATATTAATGACTTACCATCAAAAAGTTATTTATATCCTCGAGTCAAATCATTCAAGGTATCCATGAAGGACAAGTTAAATGAAGGATGGTACAACGTGTTCTGTAATTAGGTGGAAATGTGGATTGGATCGCATCTGCATATTATTTTAAAACTTGCATATTTGCATAATTCTGTCCAAGACCCTCATTGCAATTTTAACTCATGCGAACATTTATTATTGAAAATGCCCATCTAAACATTTAGGTCGGAATTCATGCCCAGCCACCACTGCCAGCGGGAACCGAGAATTTGGCGCTCAGCCAAATCTCTGCTCACTGCAGCAGGGCCAGAGAATCCCGGCTGCGGGTGAGGTCGGAGAATCCCAGCCCTTCCAGTGGAAATGCCACATGTCAGTTCCCTCTCCTGATGGGACTGCAAACATTGTCCATTAGATGGCATTGTGGAGCAAGTATCTGAGGTTGAACAACTCTGTGCCTAGGTATTGTATACACTTGTCACTGACTGTGGACAATGGCACACACATATCACCGATGTCTAAGATATGTCCTGATCAATGTTTTTAACAAAAATCAGAAAACGGTTCAAGATTTCCCTCCTGGTGCTCCAGTTTCCTTCCACAGTCCAAAGATGTGCAGGTTAGGTTGATTGGCCATGATAAATTGCGCCTTAGGGGGATTAGCAGGGTAAATACATGGGGTTACGGGGATAGGGCCTGGGTGGGATTGTTGTTAGTGCAGACTCGATGGGCCGAATGGCTTCTTTCTGCCCTGTAGGGATTCTATAATTTTTATTTGCTCTGCTAAGAGACAACAACTTCAGCTAGACAATGGGGCGGCACAGTGGCATAGTGGTTAGCACAGCTGCCTCACAGCGCCAGGGACCCAGGTTCGATTCCGGCTTTGGGTCACTGTCTGTGAGGAGTTTGCACGTTCTCCCCGTGTCTGCGTGGGTTTCCTCCGGGTGCTCCAGTTTCCTCCCACAGTCCAAAGATGTGCAGGTTAGGTTGATTGGCCATGCTAAATTGCCCCTTAGTATCCCAGGATGTGTAGGTTATGGGGGATTAGTAGAGTAAACATGTGGGGTTACGGGAATAGGGTGGGATTGTTGTCGGTGCAGGCTCGATGGGCCGAATGGCCTCCTTCTGCACTGTGGGGATTCTATGATTCTAATGACATAAAATGAGAAGTACGACTCCCAGGTTGAATTACAAGAATGAAGGTTGCAGTCCCTGTTTGAAATGCTACATAGTTCATTGTCAATAAGATTTGAAAAGTTTGTTTTAATGGATAAGCATCTGTTTTGTATCAAGAGCTTGGGGTAGTTTTCATTGCTGGATGACAATTAATTTTGAAAAGTAATAGTGCTGAGCTCACAATGACAAGCAGACAGATACCCACAATCCCACCCTGGAAGCACATAGCGGTGGCCATTATTCTGTCCTTTGTCATCACGATGGTGACTGACTCAGAATAACCCCCAGGAGCCTGATTGCTAAATGCGCTTCAATCTTCTGGCGGGAAGCCACCTTCCCTCACCTTTGGGAGAAACAGGTTGAATGGATTGGATGAAACGCAGCATTCTCAGCAGAAAAGAAAAGCTGCAGCAGCAAATCGAACTGTGCACCTTTCTCACACCAGAAGAACATTTCTTCCATCAGATCAGGAGTGGTACGGTGGCACTGTGGTTAGAACTGCTGCCTCACAGCACCAGGGATCCAGGTTCAATACTGGCCTTGGGTCACTGTCCGTGCGGAGTTTGTATGCTCCCTGTGCCTGTGTGGGTTACTTCCGGGTGCTCCGGTTTCCTCCCACAGTCCAAAGATGTGCGGGTTAGGTTGATTCATAGAATCATAGAATCCCCACAGTGCAGAAGGAGGTCATTCGGCCCATCGAGTCTGCACTGACCACAATGCCATCCTATCCCCATAACCCCACATATTTACCCTGCTAATTCCCCTGGCACTAGGGTCAATTTAGCATGGCCAATCAACCTGACCCACACATGTTTGAAATGTGGGAAAAAACTGTAGCACCCGGAGGAAACCCACGGGGAGAACGTGCAGACTCCACACAGGCAGTGACTCGAGGCCGGAATTGAACCCGAGTCCCTGGCACTGTGAGGCAGCAGTGCTAACCACTATGCCACCATGCCACCCTGATTGGCTATGCTAAGTTGCCACTTAGTGTTAGGGAGATTAGCAGGGGAAATACGTGGGGTAGGGCCTGGGTAGGATTGTTGTCGGTGCAGGCTCGATGGGCCCAATGGCCTCCTTCTGTAGTGTAGGAATTCTATGATTCTATCGTCACTTGTACATCCAGATCCAAAAGAACACAGATAAACGACAGTGTAGCAAATAAAACAAAGCTATAAGTGTTAGAAATCCGAAATCTATGGGAGGCAGTGTCCCTCTCAAGTTTAGTTGTTGTGCAGGTCCTGTTCTTTTCAATGTGGGTGGTCTCTTTAAATTTATTTGCATGGCCCTCCACATGCATTATTTCTCAGGGAACAGGGTTCACGTGGTTCAGGTTGCTGGCTCAACAGCAACAATGGTAAAAGATCCATCAGAAACAAGGTCGTGAGGAAGGTCATTCCCCAAAACATTAATCTCTTTCCCTCTTTATAGATGACGATTTGGCTGCTGTGTAAAACAAGGATAGTGTTGTTATTGAGCAGGTAAAACCCTTCAATCAAAAAGCAAGGAGCTTCGCTGAATTCAACATCATTAATTCTTTCCCTCTGCAGTGTTGTGATAGCAGAGCTGAGAGCTTTTGCTTAGCTGGAAAAAAATGAGCAGAACAAGACCTTTCTCTGCAGAAGGGATGACCTGATCGAAGTCTGTAAGATTAAAGTGTTGGCTAGGAGGCATGTAAAGAATGGTGGCACAGTGGTTAGCACTGCTGCCTCACAGCGCTAGGGAATGGGGTTCAACTCCGGCCTTGGGTGACTATGTAGAGTTTGCACCTTTTCCCTGTGTCTGTGTGGGTTTTGTCTGAGTGCTCCGATTTCCTCTCACAGCCCAAAGATATGCAGGTTAGGTTGATTGGCCAAGCTAAAATTGACCCTTAGTGTCCCAAGATGTGTAGGTTAGATGGGATTATCCATGATAAATGTGTGGATTTACGGGGATACGGCAATGGGGAGGGCCTGGGTAAGATACTCTGTCGGAGAGTCAGTGCAGACTCGATGGGCCGAATGGCCTCTTCCAATCTATAGGGATTCTATAATTCTATGAAAATGTTCCCTTGTGGGCGGAGCAGAACTCTCCTCCTCCTCCCCCTTCAAGGAGAATGGACTTCCATTGGGCTAGCCCATGATTAGGCTTACACACTGCAGTGATCTGCCTTTGCCTTATGCACAATGGCTGACTGTGAAACTCTCCCACTCTTACTGTCCGAATTGCCTATTGGAAGGATTAACAGACTAGTAATTAAACCATTTGGCCTTGTTATGAATATGGCCATCAAGTCCTGAAGTGGCACTTGAACCTGGAGCTTCTGGCTCAGAGGTAGGGGTGGTACCCACTGTGTCACATGACCTCCTTCCAGACCAAAACCACTGGCCAATAATGTAAGGTGGTCACCAATAAATCCAATAGGAATTTTAGGATAAACCTATATTCCAAAAGTGTGATTAAAATGTGGAATTCGCTACACGGTAGCACAGTAGCACTGCTGCCTCACAGATTCCCAGCTTGGTGGTTCACTGTCTGTCTGGAGTTTGCACGTTCTCCTCATGTCTGTGTGGGTTTTCTCCAGGTGCTCCAGTTTCCTCCCAGTCTGAAAGAGGTGCTGGTTAGGTGTGTTGAGCCAAACAGGCGCCAGACTGTGGCGACTAGGGGAATTTCACAGTTACTGCATTGCAGTGTTAATGTAAGCCTTACTTGTGACTAATAAATAAACTTTACTTCACAGAGAGTGGCTGAGAGAAACAACATAGATGCACTTAAATGGTAAGCTGATATGAACATGAGGGCAAAAGGAATAGAATGTTACGCTCGTAGGGTTAGATGAAGAGAAACCTTCATTGAAGAGGAAGTGCATGTGGAGAATAATCTCCAACATAGGCCACTTGCCTTCTTCTGTGCCGTGCATTCTACATAATTCTATGTGCATTAATTCCATATCATAGAATCCCTACAGTGCAGAAGGAGGCCATTTGGCCCATCGAGTCTGCACCGACAACAATCCCACCCAAGTCCTAACCCCACATATTCACCCTGCTAATCCTCCTGACACGAATGGTCAATTTAGCATGGCCAATCAACTTAACCTGCACATGTTTGGACTGTGGGAGGAAACCGGAGCACCCGGAGGAAACCCACGCAGACATGGGGAGAACGTACTAACTCCACACTGACAGCCACCCGAGGCCAGAATTGAACCTGGATCCCTGGCGCTGTGAGGCAGCAATGCTAACCACTGTGCCATCATGGATTGTCTTGTACAGAACACAGCAGAGCACGTCAATAAACAAATGCTGAAGATCAGATAAATCTATGCAGATTTGCACATTTTAAAATTTTATTTGAACTTGATAGTGGAAGTATGATGTTTACTGATCAGAATGTAACCATTCCTCTATATGAATTGCATCTCAAATATTATCCATCATGTCAGCAAATGTATTAAATGATGCCTGGTTTTTGCCATTATTAAAATTGTATTTTCTTAAATCGAAGGCTTCTAATTTCGAATCATTGTATTTCTGAAGAAATAGTTTTGCTGCTTCAGATTGAAAAACTTCGCTATTTTCACTGGAAACTTTTTTCAAGGAATAACCTGTTTGCAAATAAGTCCATAAGATATAGGAGCAGAATTAGACCATTCGGCCCATTGAGTCTGCTCTGTCATTTGAGCATGACTGATATGTTTCTCAACCCCATTCCCCCCCGCCTTTTCCCCGTAACCTTTGATCCCCTTACCAATCAAGAACCATCTATCTCTGTCTTAAATACACTCAATGACTGAGCTTCCACAGCCTTCTGTGGCAAAGAATTCCAATAGATTCAACGCCCTCTGGCTGAAGAAATTCCTCCTCATCTCAGTTCTAAAGATCTTTACTCTGAGGCTATGCCCTTGGATCCTAGTCTTTCCGAATACTGGAAACATCTTCTCCACGTCCATGTAACACCATTATTTTTGAAAAGTGAGAAAGAGAAAAACCACAAAATTATAGGCACGTCAGTCTGTTGTAGGGAGGTTATTGGAACCTGTAATTAAAAGCAGAGAGCTGATTAGAGAGAGGCAACTTGGAATTGTTACCTTATACTAACCTAATTGAATTTTTTGAGGAAGTAACTTAAGTAGTCAACAGGGGAACGAACATCTGTGTATGTATTTTATATGGACGTCTAGCAGGCATTCAACACGATTTAAGAGAGTGTGAATGAAAAGTAAATCTTCCTGAAATGGGTAAATTATTGACATGATTAGAAGAGATAGGGAGTAGAGAAAAGAAGTGACTAGTGGTACCTCCAGAGATTTGTGATGGGGTTTACACTACTCACTATATGTATTAATGACTTAGATTAACTATAGCGAGTCATATATTCAAGATTGCCAATGACACAAAGATTAGAGTGTGTGGGTGCTATAAATTACAAAGAGACATTGATGGAGCATGTGAGTTGAAAAAGCTTTGGCACATGGATTTCAACAGAGTGTGAGATTTAAAAAAAGGATAAACAGGTTTTAAATGGTAAATATCTAGAAGCAGTGGGAATAGAAACATAAAAGATAGGAGCAGGAGGAGGCCATTTGGCTCTTCGGGCCTGCTGCACCATTCATCACGGTCATGGCAATGGGAAGGAATGTAAAGGTCCAAGTTAACAGATAATTAGAATGCAGTAATCAGGTACAAAAGAGATCAGAAAGGCTAATGGAATATTAACCTTTATATCTGGAAGGCTATGAAGGGTAGGCAGTTTTGCTACAAACATACAGTAAGTACTTGGTTAAACCGGAGAGTGCTGTCCAGAGCAGTGAAAGGCAACTTAAGCGAGTGAGTGGGCCACGAGTGACTCTCTTCATCTCAGTGGGCTGCAAGATTGCAATTGAGTATGTTCACTAAACATGACCCTTGAATAAGTTTGAATACATTTAATACCAGTTGAATATTTCATAACAAGTTATAGAAAATGTTTAATCATTATTTTATTAATAGAAGTGTCATCAACTTAGAGTGGTAGAAACAAACTAAATATTTACGCTTGATTGGTCACAGAGGGAGCGCATGGCTTTCAAAATCAATGTTGTGTGCAATCAACACGCACCTCACTTCACAAGCCCTTGCTTTACGTGCGTATCACTTCTGTTAAACCGAAAGGAAAGATGCTAAGCAGATGGAAACCAGTGGAATATGGCAACCCAGTGCGTAGGCAACAAAATGTCTCATGGGCTGCACTCAGAATCCCAATGGGCTGCATGTGGCTCCTGGGCCACAGATTGCCCACCACTAGCCCAGAGTCTGGACCCCACACCTTCGAAAGGATATACTGGCCCTGGAGGAAGTGCAGTGCATATTCATCAGAATGTTATCAGGGCTCCAAGGGTTAGAGTGTGAAGAGAGATGACAAACATTAGACTGTTCCCTGAACAATAGGTGGCTAAGAGGTGATTTGATTTAGGATTTTGGAATTTTAAAAGGATTTGGCACGGTAGATAGGGAGAAAATGTTCCCACTGGTGGAGGGGTAGGATGAGAGGACATAACATTGAATGAAGGCAGGCCATTTGAGGGGAAATATAGAATATTTATTTGAATAAAGAGTGTTCTTGTTGAAGATGCATGAAACATAGTTCCATAGAAAGTTGGGGGTGCCACCTCAATGAATAATTTTAAATGGGACATTGATAGATTGTTGCTACTCAAAAAGCGTTAGGAATGTGGAGCTAAGATTGGCAGACGGAGTTTGAATACAGATTAGTCATCATCTTATTGAACAGAAGGAGAACAGACCTGAGGAGCTGATGATCTACTCCTGTTCCAAACTTCTCAAACATACATTTTAGTATCAACAATCACTGACATGAGCAGAGAAGGTTCAGGGGGACGTAATTGAGGTGTATAAGACTTTGAGGGGTTTGGAAAGGGTGGCTAGGAAGCAGCTGTTCCCCTTGGTTGAGGGGGGGGGGTCAATCAAGAGGGGGCATCGTTTTAGGATGAGGGGCAGGAGATTCAAAGGGGAATGGAGAAAATACTTTTTCACTCAGAGGGTGGGGGGAACCTGGAATGCACTGCCTGTGTGAAGGTGGTAGAGGCTGGAAACCTTACAACCTTTAAAAAATATTTGCATGAGCACTTGAAATATCATAATATTGGAGCACACACTAAATCATTCCTCTCACTCATATTGGGGGCAATGGTTAAAGGTGAACTGCTCCAAGTGGTTCTGAAGGTCAGAAACAGCAATGGGTTTATTTTAAGAATCCAGCAACTGGATTATCTTTTCCTTTTCGTCACTAGATTTTTGTTTAGATATCGTCACTAATCAATCAACATCGATCATGTTCCCCTGGGCGCCACAGGAATGTATTTTGCTTTTTGCTGGATGGCCATGGGGTCTGTGAAAGAATTTAGATAATTGGCACCAAATTTCTTAGTGCAGCATTCGACAGGTGGTCTACGCCCCTAATGTAAATATGTAAATGTGCAACATTCTGCTCTTCACCTGATCCTCCTTTAGTTGTATCGTCATTCATTAATTGGTGAGTGTTATGTCTTTCATATGCTCCCACAGTCCAAAGATGTGCGGGTTAGGTTGATTGGCCATGCTAAATTGCCCTTTAGTGTCCTGGGATACATAGGTTAGAGGGATTCGCGGGTAAATATGTGGGATTATGGGGATAATGCCTGGGTGGGATTATTGTCGGTGCAGACTCAATGGGCCGAATGGCCTCCTTCTGCACTGTAGGGATTCTATGAATGTTGGAAATGAAAACTTTCCCAAAATAATAGTAGATTTTGTTATCTAATTTTGCCTGCTGCATTGCACCCCCATTATCCTGTAGAAACTAACTTAGTACTGGATTATAATGAGGCATTGATACTTAAAGTAAAGTTTATTTATTAGTTACAAGTAGGCTTACATTAACACTACAATGAAAATCTCCTAGCTGCCACACTCCGGCACCCATTCGGGTGCACTGAGGGAGAATTTAGCACGGCCAATTCACCTAGCCTGCACATCTTTGGACTGTGGGAGGAAACCGGAGCACCCGGAGGAAACCCACACAGACATGGGGAGAACGTGCAAACTCCACACAGACAGTGACCCAAGCTGGGAATTGAACCCAGGTCTCTGGCGCTGTGAGGCAGCAGTGCTAACCACTGTGCCGCCCCTAAGTGACACTTACCAAAGTGACAGTATTAATCGGTGTTCTTTAATGCTCCTGTCGCATGCTCTCTCGCTATGCAAACAATGTTAGCATTGACTATTCCAAGTTACTGGGAAACTTATCATTGCTCCATGTTTGATTAAGTTTTAGCAATGTCATTGATAACATGAGTGTAAACATGGTCGAATGTAAACAGATGACAACATTGTTCAAGTCTATTTCTGGTCACACTTAATTTAGAATGCTGTTAATTATTTCTTTCGTTTTGAAACTTCATCTGATTTCATGGACGGAAGTTAAATATTAGGCCTCTTGGGCACAGGAGCAGACACTTGTACAGGCTAACAACCAGCATGTTTGATCGAGTCACTGGGAAAAGTGCTGGCTGGCTGGGAGGTTTACCCAACTGAAGCACAGATGGAGAAACCGCTGGGCGCACTCTCAGCTTTGAGTAGCCCACCTTTCAATAAACAGGCTGTGAAATTTTCACAGGCCAACGGAATGCTTCAAAAACATTTAAAAGAATGCTGTCCAATTTCATGTGGCATTGTGTTTAAGTCAAAGAGTGAGAGGGAGGGAGAGAGGGACATTATCTTTTATTCATTCATGGGACATGGGCATCGCTGGCTGGCCAGCATTTATTACCCATCCCTAGTTGCCCTTGGAGGGCAGTTGAGAGTGAACCACATTGCCGTGGCTCTGGAGTCACATGGAGGCCAGACCAAGTAAGCACGGCATATTTCCTTCCCTAAAGGACACTAGTGAACCAGATGGGTTTTTCCAACAATTGACAATGGTTTCATGGTCATCAGTAGATTCTTAATTCCAGACATATTTTATTGAATTCAAATTCCATCCAACCGGGGTCCCCAGAATATTAGCTGAGTTTCTGGATTAATAGTCTAGCGATAATACCACTAGGCCATCGCCTCCCCTAAAAAGAGAGTGCACAAGGGAAAGGAAGGTGGAAGGAAGGATAGGGGGAAAGGACTTTTTCAAAGAAAAAAATTGATCTTTGGGTCATTTACCAATTTTAAAGGAATGTATTTCTCGGTGAATTTCTTTGTGATTTATTCTAATTTTTTTTCATTACCTTGCCCTTTGCTTGACATTTTCAGCTTTACTCCATAATGCACAAGACTTGTCCAAATAGTAGGAAATTAGGAGAGCAAGGAGGGGCCACGAAATGACCTTGGCAAGTAGGGTTAAAGGGAATCCCAAGGCATTTTATACATATATTAAAAACAGGAGAGTAACTAGGGAGAGGGTAGGACCATTCAAGGATAAAGGAGGGAACATGTGCTTAAAGGTAGAGGATGTGGGCGAGATCCTAAATGAGTGCTTTGCATCAGTATTCACCAAGGAGAAGGACATGGATGATAATAAGATTAGTGTGGAGCATGCTAATATGCTAGGGCATTTTGAGATCGAAAAAGAAGTGGTGTTGGGTCTCTTGAATAGCTTTAAGGTGGATAAGTCCCCAGGGCCCGATGGGATCTACCCCAGGTTATTGAGAGAGGCAAGAGCGGAGATTGCTGGGGCCCTGAAAAACATCTTTGTATCCTCGCTAGCTATTGGAGAGGTCCTGGAGGACTGGCGAGTCCTCCAGGTTGTTGTTCCTCTATTGAAGAAAGGAAATAGGGATAATCCAGGAAATTATAGACTGGTGAGTGGGTAGCTATTAGAGAGGATTGCAGTTGCAGATATGGGCGGAGAAATGGCAGATGGAGTTTGATCCGGGCAAGTGTGAGGTGCTGCATTTAGAGAGATCAAATGTTCAGGGTAAGTGTACAGTTAATGGCAGAACCCTGAACAGCATTGATGTATAGAGGGATCTTGGGATTCAAGTCAATAGTTGCCTGAAAGTGACCACACAAGCAGATGGCGTGGTAAAGAAAGCATATGGCATGCTTGCCTTTATTGGTCGGGACACAGAGCACCTGGAACGCGCTTCCATAGGTGGTGGTGCAAGCAGATATGATAGGGGCACTTAAGGAGCTTTTAGATAAGCACCGGAATATGCAAGCAATAGAGGGATACGGACCAAGGGCAGGCAGAAGAGATTAGTTTAATTTGGGTGTCATGTACAGCACAACGTCGTGGGCCGAAGGGCCTGTTCCTGGACTGTACTGTTCTGTGTTCCAGCAGCATTTTCTTTAGGACATCTGTTTCAGTAATGTTCATTGTCATCCTGAAATTCATTCCAAGTTATAACATAACAATTGACTTCACTGCACGAAGCAAAGAAAAAAAATCATTCCTCGGCTCTACCCTATTAATGTTTAATTTAAATCAGCTCCAAGCAATGATTAAAAATTGAAACTATTTCAGGAACAGGACTTACAGATTGTCAAATATTGTGAAATTACTCATGAGTCAAGGCTCGAAGCAAAAATTCTCTCTCAGCAGCTAAATAAGCCGTGTCGGTTTAAGTCTTTTAGCTTCCTTTCTTCACCTGCGATGTAATGGAATGTCTCTGCATTAGAAATATCGTGAGTACAAATGTAAAAGCAGAAATTAACGTGTCACAGATTTCTTCCAGCACAGAAACGTTCTTGCCCGAAACAACTCTCGGAATAATATTAGCCTTTTCCCAAGGATTATACATTTCCTCAATTACTTTAATGCAATAACAGTAATGGTATCTGCTCTTTTGTCTCCGGGCACTTTATCAAGGATGTGCATTAGGCTACATCAAGCTAACGTCTAACATCAAAAACAATTTCGGTTTTCGCTTTCTTTCAACCCCCCCACCGAAACGCAGCAACCCCGGTGGATAGTGACGAGTAGCTGACTGTTTGGGTAGCCTACGTTCAAACAATGTACAGCAACTGCGTCAACGCAGGTCTTTCTGTATTAGAGGCATCATTTTTCGTTTTAATTTACTAATCATAAAGTTTTAAAATCTTGATATAGAATGAATCTTTTATGGAAATGATAATGTACAAAGGCATAAGCAAAACATATATGTATAGGCACACAAACGTACAATAAATTATGGCATCCCCTGATCACTGATGTGATATTGCTGTGGACCATGTGTGCTATTCTGGTCGCCTCACGATAGGAAGGATGTGATAACAGAGGAGATTCACCAGGATGATGCCTGGGATGGGGCATTTGAGCTATAAATGAGAGACTAAATAGGCTTGAATTGTTTTCTTTAGAGCCGAGATGATTAAGCGGGGGACATAATCGAGGTGTATAAGATAATGAGGGGTTTGGAAAGGGTGGGTAGGGAGCAGCTGTTCCCCTTGGTTGGGGTGGGAGGGGTCAATCACGAGGGGGCATAGTTTTAGGGTGAGGGACAGGAGATTCAGAGGGGATTGGAGAAAATACTTTTTCACTCAGAGGGTGGTGGGAACCTGGAATGCACTGCCTTGTGGGAAGGTAGTGGAGGCTGGAAACCTTACAACCTTTAAACAATATTTGGATGAGCACTTGAAATATCATAATATTCAAGGATATGGGACAAGTGCAGGAAAATGGGATTAGCGCGCCTTTAGTGGTAGATAATGTCAGTACAGACTCGATGGGCTGAAGGGCCTTTTCTGCACTGTATGGCTCTGTGACATTGACTGAATTGGATTAAAGTGCTTTAAGAAATGCTGAGCCAGGTTTCAGTAATGTCATTGGTGCTGGCTTTAAAGGTAGGTGACTGCCTTTGGGCACCGACATTTACTATCTCCCGCAATGGTGTTTTCTGTACCAATGTTGGAAAGTATAATTTGTTTATCATTTACAATTTGAGATGCAGGAATGCCGCATACAAGCAGCACCGGCAGCTGTTAAAGCCATGATAAATACAGGCGATTATTAATGCAAGAAACATTAAGGAGAGTTGCTGAGAAAACAACATTAAATCTTTTTTTTTTATCTGGCACTGAGGATTTTACAATGGTTCCAGAGTTATCAAATCACCCTCAATTTTTAATCCTATTAGGAGACCAAATCCATCAGATTTTATGTTGTCGCAGCTTGAATAAGGAAAGTTATGAAGTAAAGCTGCAATCAACAGATTACTATCGCTGTTAGACTCTTCCAATAACCAAGAGTGCTTTTCAGTGCCAACTTCCCCTTGGCAACGACAATCATTTTCATCAGTCTGAATGCTAAAAGATGTGCATTTACTTCTTCCATTTTCTTTCGATCAAACCTGTTTCTTGAATGCTTATTGTTTCTTCCAAACACCCGGAGGTATCTCTGCAAAATTTATTACCTTCTGAAGATCTTTTCATGTGAAGAGGCCTTTCTGGATTGCATTATTGCCTGTGAAATTTACTATCTGGGTAAGCTGCAGTGGAGGCAGGTTTACCCAGACTTGTACACTTTCCACATCCAGGGTTCTCAGAGATGGTATTTATGGATTTAGATGTTAAGGCTGATTTTAAAACTGGCACCTCTGGCTGGGAGGTTTCCCTCACAGCACCAGGGACCCCGGGTTCGATTCCAGCCTTGGGTGACTGCCTGTGTGGAGTCCGTACGTTCTCCCCGCATGGGTTTCCTCCCACTGTCCAAAGATGTGTGGGTTAGGTTGATTGGCCATGTTAAATTCTCCCTCAGTGTACCCGATCAGAGTGTGGCAACTAGGAGATTTTCACAGTAACTTCATTACAGTGTTAATGTAAGTCTACATGTGACACTAATAAATAAAATTTAACTTTCAAAACCTTAGTGTCAGGGGGACTAGCAGGGTAAATACGTGAGATTATGGGGATAGGGCCTGGGTGGGATTGTTATTGGTGTAGGCTCGATGGACTGAATGGCCTCCTTCTGCACTGTAGGGATTTGATGATTTGGGTGGGAACAAGATAATTAGCATAATTGCATTTATATAGAATGTTGTTGAATTAGATGGTACTATAGATAGACAGGGTTGAGGTAGTTTCTTCACTGCTGCTCATAAACTAGATGGAAAGCAGCAGGGTTAAAACATGTCGCCCAATGCACTTTGGGTAACAGAGCGGCAGGTTGGAGTTCCTGTGGTGTTTGCGTTGGTTGTCGGAAGATTACGAGTTTTCTGGCACTGTTGAATCTCCTGAGGTGTAGCCCATTCCACCCTGGAAGCACTGGGCAGAGTGAGCCTGCAGCAAGTGGTTTTGGTTACGTTAGCCGTCTCCACAAGCTGTGGAGGAATATTGCTGCATTGTCTCCTCTTCATCGCTCCCTGAACTCCACCACAGACATGCAGACACACACATCATCCTACCACAGAGAAATGCCTGCTCACATGTGTACTGGCAGTGATCAGGCGCAGACACCCTGAGGCTGGTTGGTAACCTACCCAGACAGCACGAAAAAGCTAATTGCTGATATTTCCCTGCATCAACACAAACCAGACACACAATTCAAATAATGGTTAAGGAAGATGATTTGAATGTTTTCCATGGTACCGGATAGAAGACAACAAAGACATACATTGTTAAGTTGTTAAGGTGTGGAGATGCCGGCGTTGGACTGGGGTAAGCACAGTAAGAAGTCTCACAACACCAGGTTAAAGTCCAACAGGTTTATTTGGTAGCAAATACCATAAGCTTTTGGAGCACAGCTCCTTCGTCAAATGGAGTGGATATCCACTCCATCTGACGAAGGAGCTGTGCTCCGAAAGCTTATGGTATTTGCTACCAAATAAACCTGTTGGACTTTAACCTGGTGTTGTGAGACTTCTTACTAAGTTAAGGCCCAGATCAGAAACTCCAATGTATATTATGCAGTTAGCCGAGACCTCAACTTTTGCATTTGATTTTGGCATTAGGGTGAGCATAAGGTGTTTCATTCCAGGTATGATTCAATTGACCCACTAGGAAGCTTTTATCAAAATAAACTTTATTTAAGAACACAGTTAGAATATAACAAAAAGAACCAGCATAACTTTTACCAGTTAAAATAGTTGACATGGCAAAGTACAATCCTCAACAGCTAACTATCTCTGTTGTTCCAATTCCAATAGACATACACCATTCTTCAGAATTAGCAAGCACAAAAACAAGTATGTTCACGTGATGCTGGGTTTTCAGCTTCTTAACACTTCTGAACAGAGATCCAGGCAGCAATTTTCAGAGAAGGATATATCCTCAAAACAGCCAAACCTCAGAGAGGTAAACTCAGTCTCTGATAGCTCCCAGCCTCCAGGCTTCAGAGACAGGAAAGGGGTACCTCTTGTTCTGTAACTTCCAAAACAGCAACTCTCAGAGAAAGATCCACTCTCATACAGCAGAATCTCTAAGAAAGAAACTTATCTCCTAACAGATTCCAGTCTCCAACTTCAGAGAGGGGGGAAAGAGAAACACTGCTCTCTCTTGATGCAAAAGCCGCCTCTAAGCTTGAATATTCTGTGCAAGCCCAGCTTTCCCCGCCACACGACCCATACCTGCTAATCATCCCAATCAAGCCCCACTCTGCAAAATCCCAGGGGAAAACAGCAGGACAACATTAGTTCAGGTTAAAACCACCATTAAAGCCATTAGAAACAATTGTGCTATTCCAGCAACAATACAGGTTGCCGGAGGACAGCATGGCTGTGAGTGCATAAAACTGCTATAACACACCCTGCACAAGAACATGGCTCAAATACATTTCTTAAAGATGCAGTTTCATCACACAATGAACTACTTAGCGCAGAATCTTAACTGCCAGGACGGAGCAGTGGATTTGGGCTTGGGCAAGGTTTCAAAGCCCGAGAAGTAGAATAGAGAGGGAATTCTGATATGATCCTGCCTACTAATGAGTTTCACCAGGACCTGTTCGGAGTTGAGCACAAACCCCAGTGGATCTTTCTGGCAAGTAACTAAAAGAGGCAATTAACTCAGGATTTAACCCAGAATTCTGGTTGTAACCACGAGAGAATAAGTTTCCTGAGCTGTGTGGGATTCACCAGGGTCAACCAGGTGAAAGGACAGAGGGGAGTACTCGTTGAGTGGAACTAAAAGGCTGCGAAATCTTTGAAGAGTGAAACTCACTGGTTGCACCCACGCCAAGGTGAGGGGCCACTGCTGACAGAACTTTGGAGAACGTTCAAGTGACCTCCAACTTCCTGCCTTAGAGTTCACTCACTTTGATCCACATCCCCTTCAGCTTTCACCACAGCATGGGAACAGCTTACCTTCTACCTTAGATAAGGAACAAGGAGAGTAACAATGCAAACAGCAGCAGGAGAGACACCAGCTACCTTCCCCTCAGCCACCTTCCCCTCCATGGAGAAGAGTTGATGATGGAGAGCGAGATCAAGTGCTATGGAAGCGAGGTTCCCAAAAGAGGGTCTTCAGGCAGAGGGTCTGCTTCCTCGACGTGCAAGAGTACCAGTGCCTCAGGCGGCTCACAGACTCCCAGCAGTCACTGCTGACATCCACAGTCACATGAAACAAGACCTCTTTCCCAATGGAGCCACTGGCAATCAAAATGGCTTGATTGCGACTGTGGAAGGAAACCAGAGCACCTGAAGGAAACCTATGCAGACACGGGGAGAATGTGCAATGTGCAAGCTCTACACAGACAGGCACCCAAGGCTGGAATTGAACCTGGGTCCCTGAAGCTGTGAGGCAGCAGTGCCTCAGTTACCGGAGGTAAGGTGCGGGGTAGCCAGCTGTGGTTCTCTGTTTCCCCCTGGAGTTCAGCAACGAGAGAAGTCAAAGAGTTCTGAGTATGAGAAATAGATTGCGTGGAGAAGAGGGGAGGACAGCCTTTGTGCAGGGTGATTATGAGGAATGGTGTGAAACAAGGGTGAGGTGTGAGTGTTGGCTCCATCTACACTCAAGAAGCTTGACACCATCCAGGACAATGCAGCCCACTTGATTGGCACCACATCCACAAATATTCACTCCCTCTGACGCTCAGTGGCAGCCGTGTGTACTATCTACAAGATGCACTGCAGCAATTCACCAAAGATCCTTAGACAGCATCTTCCAAATGCACGACCACTTCCATCTCGAAGGACAAGGGCAGCAGATACATGGAAACACCACCACCTGCAAGTTTCCCTCCAAGCCACTCACCATCCTGACTTGGAAACATATTGCCATTTCTTCACAGTCACTGGGTCAAAATCCTGGAATTCCCTCCCTAACAGCATTGTGAGAGAACCCACAGCACGTGGACTGCAGCGATTCAAAAAGGCAGCTCACCACCCCCTTCTCAAGGGGAACTAGGGACGGGCGATAAATGCTGGCCAGCCAGCGACGCCCATGTCCCACGAATGAATTTTAAAAAGGTGGGAATGTGAGGCGGTGCCTGGAGTGAGTGGGATGAGCAAGCTGCGAGGTGTGTTGTTGTGAGGGGTGTTCTGGAGGAGAATGCTGGACAAGTCACAATGTGCGCATCGCAAAGTGTTCTGCAATCCAACTTTCATGTCCTCCCGAGGTCTTTGATCCTCGTGGGGCTGTCTCTGGGTCAGAGGGACCACGTTCCTGCTCTCACATCCTCGGCCACTTCCAACCACGCTGCCTGGCTGGGGAGGTTAGACTCTTCCTCTTCTTGGCGGAAAATACAACCTCACTTCAATCACTCGGATCAGATCTTCTCCGATTGATCAGGATGCGAATGCGGTGGCTCAATTTAAAAAAACCCGTAAAGGTCTGCTTCAATGATGAACAGGTTCCTGACCTACCATCAGACTCCCTGCTGCAAGCAGATTTGTTTGATTAAAACTCTGCCCATGTGTGCCCGGCATGGTGGCACTGCGGTTAGCACTGCTGCCTCACAGCTCCAGGAACCTGGGTTCAATTCCAGCCTTGGGTGACTGTGTGGAGTTTGCACATTCTCCCCATGTCTGCGTGGGATTCCTCCGGTTCCTCCCACAGTCCAAAGATGTGCAGGTTAGGTGGAATGGCCATGCTAAATTGCCCCTTAGTGTCCAAAGATGTGTAGGTTAGATGGGAATAGCTATGGTAAATGTGTGGCGTTGCAGGGATAAGGCAGGAGAGAGGGCCTGGGTAAGATATTCTGTCAGAGAGTCGGTGCAGACTCGATGGGCCAAATGGCCTTTGCTGCACTGTAGAGATTCTATAGCTCTATGATTCTATTATGTGACATTCATTTTCACAATCTTCCTCAGCCACACCTTCACTGAACACTTCATGTGGCAGCCTCACATTTGGCACAATCTGTGGAAATGTTCCAATGTAGAACATAAATTGCCCCTTAGTGTCAGGGGGAAAAGGAGGATAAATATGTGGGGTTGTAGGGATAGGACCTGGGTGGGATTGTTGTCAGTTCAGGCTCGATGGGCCAAATGGCCTCCTTCTGCACTGTAGATTCTATGATTTACAGCACAAAGGTTTGGCCCATTGTGTCCAAGAGAGCTGGAAAAGAGCTATCCAGCCTAACCCCACTAACCAACTCTTGAACTACACTCTGCTAAGGTTATGATACTTCAGGTGAATTCTCAATGCAATGAAGGTTCTGGGTCCTGGAACCCAGTCAATCACCAAGTTAGATTATTTCTCATCAACTCCAATTCTAATCTTCCTGCCAATTATTTCAATACGGTTTATCGATTTCACTGCTAAGTAAGTCCTTCCTACCCCATTGGTGCATTACAATGACCTCACCACCACCTCCACCCCAAACCTCAAGAAAACTGAAACTCATCCTATTCTACCATAAATAGAAAATAATAATTCAAGTTGCTATGCTTTCAGTGACAGATGGCATTTCATCTACCCTTATATAGTCTCATGTGGCCAGACATGACACATACATTTTCTCCCTCTCCACATCAAAAGACAAATTCAATAAAATTACAATGCTCCCTGAAATTCAAACCACTTCAAGCTACAAGTGATTGTGGGCAATGATTTATTTTAGTATTCAGTATCTAAAAGAAACCTGACTTGTCCTATTACATACACTCCGACATCCCTGAAGTAAGAGACTCATCTTTTGGAACACTACATTTTACCCTATGCTGTTGCTTATGCTCCAGATGATCCTTACACACACTGCCCCCCACCCTGCACATCTCTCTCCATCCAGTTACTCATCAAAACTAGAAACAGGACTAGGCCATTCAGCCCTTTGAGCCTGCTCCACCAATCATTTTGATCATGGCTGATCATCAAATTCAATATCTTTCCTCCCCCATAGCCCTTGATCCTTTTAGCCCCAAGAGCTATAAATCTAACCCAATAGCTCTTGGGGCTAAAGGAACCAATCACTCATGAGGGATTGGGTAAACACATTGGGCTGATTTATTAAGATTAGACACACAAGGACAGATTTATATGGGTATAAAGCTGGAAGTTACCTACAACAGAGCTGTCTGTGTATGCTCTGCGTAAAAGCAAAAACAAAATGTAAACTGGATGCCATGACATACTTCCTTTCTACTGATGTCATGCTGCAATCCCTTAAAGGCGTTTAACCACATCCCCTTTCTTTTTAAAGATACTTCTCCCTTTCCAAAGAAGTATAACTATTTACATGTTCCTGTTAAGTTACCTTGTATAAGAGTTTGAACAGATGGATCTATGAGTCTCTAATGCGTAGAGCTTATCTTCTGGTACGCCCAGATCTTGTGATGATATCCTTGTCTGAAGATTTCTTCATTTTCTCAGCGATCTGTGGGATTGTCATCTTCAGATGTTGCTTCTGATCGTATCTGGGATCTTGTCATTGATGCACCAAGGACTGTATGATAGTTGAGCTGCAACGGATCTGCTTTGTCCTTGATTATGCCTCACCACTATATCTTTGTGTGTAATGACTTCAGTGAACCTTGGTTCCAAACAAATCTTTGTTACCGTATACCTTCTGTGGTAAAGGTGCGGGGTTACGGGGACAGGGCGGAGGGGAGGGCTTGAAGTGGTCTTTGAGTTGTTGAATTCTAAATGTATTTTATCATACACCTCGCCTACCCATCAAGGTGTTCCGTGCATATATGATCGGATGCGACCTTTATATATCACTAAGTGCTCTTTCCCTTGTTTTGAGCCTTCTAACCCTCACATGGAATGTCTCGTTGTACATACAAGCCTTAATGGCTTTTGGAATAGAAGCATCATGGTTTATAATTAGCCAAGAACCCCATCCAGCTTTGATTCTTGGCTACTTCCCAGCATTCAATTGAAATTCTGACTCCCCCATCTTGTGGGCAGCTTTTAAGCTAAAACTCCATTTTTGAGAATGTGTTAAAGGCAAAAGACACAGCGTTTTCCCCGACAAACCCTGGAGGGGCAGCTCAAACAATTTGCCCGACACTTCCTCTCCAGCAGGTGCAACGCATTAAATTGGTTCTCTCACACTTTCATCAATCAGTCACTCTAATGAACACGTTGGATAAAAAGTGACAAACAGGAATTGCTTCACGCTGTTCAATGCAAAAAAATAAATCTGATAGAAGAAACATTGATGATTTAACCACAATAATTTTTGATTGAATTCTGGAATCACTTGAAAAACAGCGCTCTAATTTTTTTTAGAAGCTGATATCCCCACATCCACCCTCAGAGTAGCAGTTGCTGCAGGATAAATAAATCAAAGTCATTCTTTTTTAAACAGTGGTTTGAAAATCATGGAATGTTTAATTGTAACAACGTGCTGCCTTATTACTCCTCACTTCCTCTAAGATCTTTTGGCTTCATACACAATGCCTCAGTGAGTTATTTTGTTGATTCATTTTACAAAATTGGAGAATGATTTGTTGGAATAAACACATATGCCAAAGGCCACAAAATCCTATCTCGAATTGAGACAAATTGCTTCGCAAAATTTACATTAAAAAAATTAAGCAAAGTAAGCTTGGGTTCAATATTGTTCATTCGCATTTTCAAATTTATGACTTGTATTTCGTTAAGTTCTAACTTCAAAATGAATCTCTCTCATTTCTGCCTCCTCAGAGAACAACTGGACAAAGTATGTTAGTGGCCAGATCAGAAACTCTAAGGTATAGAATCATAGATCCTCTACAATGCAGAAGGAGGCCATTTGGCCCATCGAGTCTGCACCGACCATAATCCCACCCAGGCCCTATTCCCGTAACCCCACATATTTACCCTGCTAATCCCCCTGACACTAATGGACAATTTAGCATGGCCAGTCCACCTAACCCACACATCTCTGGACTGTGGGAGGAAACAGGAGCAGCCAGAGGAAATGCACGCAAACATGGGGAGAATATCCTGGTGCTGAGTGGCAGCAGTGCCAACCACTGTTCCACCGTGCCGCCCTGTGTTATGAAGTTAGCCTAGACCCCAACTTCATATGTTTAACTATTATTGTCACAAATAGTCTTACATTAACACTGCAATGAAGTTACTGTGAAAATCTCCTAGTTGTCACACTTCAGCGACTGTTCAGGTACACTGAGGGAGAATTTAGCATGGCCAATGCACCTAACCAGCATGTCTTTTGGACTGTGGTAGGAAACTGGAGCACCTGGAGGAAACCCACGCAGATGTGGGGAGAACGTGCAGACTCCGCACAGACAGTGACCCAAGCCGGTAATCGAACCTGGGTCCATGGCGTTGTAAGGCAGCAGTGCTAACCACCGTGCCACCGTGATTTTGGCATTTGTGCGAGCGTAAGGTACTTTGCTCCAGGTGTGATTCTATTGACCCATTAGGTAGTTTTTAGTGAAACAAACTTTATTTAAGAACACAGTTAGAATATAACAAAAGAATTAGCATAACGTTTACCAATTACAATACTTAAAACATGACAAAGGAGAATTCTTAACAGCTATCTATCTCTCTAGTTCCAATCTAAGCAATATCCCCATACTCATAACTCCTATTTCAGAAGCAATTAGCACCAAAACCATATATGCTCAAACGGATGCTCTATTCCCAACCTTTTTTACCCCTCTGGACAGATACAGAAAGCAGAATTTCAAAGAAAGAGACCTATTTTCTGGCAGATCCCAGTCTCCAAATCAAAAGAGCTATTTCTTCTCTCTACAGATCCCAAACAGCAAATGAGCTGGGTTTCTCGCTGTGAGCCTAGCCCCACCCCAGTCACATGACTTTACTTGTCAATCAACGTAATCAAGCCCCACTCTGCAAAGTCCCAGGGGAAAACACTAAAATAACAACCGTGCATTAGTCCAGATGAAAACAAACATTCCAGCCAGCCATTAAGATCAATTATGCTACTGCAGTAGCAACAGGGGATGCCAGCTATAAACGCGACTCTGAAATAGAAGTGACTGTTAAAAAAAAACCTGTGCAAGAAATATGACACAAATACATTTCTTAAAGGCACAGTGTCATCACAGTGTCCATTTTAATAAATGACCACTTACTCAAATAAGCCTCACTAAATGAGAATGAAATTCACTGATCAATGGGAATACATAATGATGTTAACTAAGAGAGTTCTGTAATGATTCATTGGACGCTCAAGGTTTAATGCTTCCTTAAAGCTGTTAAAACTAAGGACTGAATTTTTCGGATGACGGGTGCTCAGCCTAAATTTCTGAGCCTAATGGGACCAGTACAAGTTGCTTGATTTCTGAACATAGAAATGGATTGTGTAGTCTACTGTAATCATGTTTGCAGCAATCTTGGTACCCAACCAATAAACTTGTCCATTTCAGTCAACTCTGTAATTTCAAGCCAAATATTGGCCTCTCTCCAAATTGTGGTATTTACACTGAGGTAAAACAAAACATCGCATGCACATCCAATGTTTTCCTTATAAATAGATGATCTGCACAGAAATCGTGATTGTATGCAAATGCAAATTTACTCTTCTTTATAAATTGGTTCTTTTTACCCTTTTCAAATTCTCATTGTTATGTTGCCTCTTTGAAGTGGAAGGGTGGGTAGATGATGCACAAGCTTCTCTGTTTTGATGCCAACATCATGACGTGCATTGTCAACAAAAGGCATGCCTTCTGGATAGCAAGATAACTTGATTGTTTGTAGTCGCGCACTGCTTCAAGTAACATCACATGGGACATACATTTTGCTTCAAAACATTTTGTATGAGTGGATTGAAGCAAAGTCTCTGATTGTATGTAAGTACACACAGGCAGAGCTGGCTTCAGGCTTTGAAGGCCCAAATTGCAGCCAGACAGTATTAAAGTAGTACTTCCAGGTGTGAATGACAATTGATAAAGATCATTGGCTGCCCCACTGCACACTTGAAGTCTACCAAAAATGAAAATCAACCGTATTATGTCTCTTATTGGCGGGTCCTTCATATCAGGCAGTGCAAAGACTTAAACCAGCAGCCACATTGCAGAGAATGAAACGGTTGAGCTGTTAGACTCATTCGACCCTCTGAGAACTGTACTTTCCTCCAACTTGCGCCTCTTATGTCTATGCTTATATCCTTCAACCCCCCCCTCCCCCCGCCCTCCCCCCCTGCCATTGGTGTCTCTTCCTTCAGCTGTCTAAACCCTGAGATTTTGCAATTTCTTTCCTAAACTCACTTTCTTCCTTTGAGCGTGCAGCTTGGAACTCAGCTCCTTGGCCAAGCCTATCATAATAGTTCCTTCATGGTCACGGTGTCAAATTTTGTTGATAAATACAAGTTGCATTGACCATGCTAGATTCTCCCTCAGTGTACCCGAATAGGCACCAGAGTGTGGCGACTAGGGGATTTACACAGTAACTTCATTGCGGTGTTAATGTAAGTCTACTTGTGACACTAATAAATAAACTAAACTTAAAACCTGTTGTTGGCTGCTGCAGGTTTACACTCTGATTTCAGTGCCACTCGAGAGTTGGACACATTACTGCTTTTAAACCATCAATTTTGAGATATGTATCCCAAAAGTTAGAAAAGCCTCATTGTTTTCTACCATAAAATATAAATTAAATATGGCAGAGCCAGGAATAACACTTGCTGTCCTACTGCAGCTATTCGTGCCTCTGGGATTAACCCTGACAATGCAAGTTGACTCCCATCTTATTGAATAATATCCTTAATAATACGATCTATCAAACCAAGCTATATTGAGCCAATGATGCACAGTCTTTCAGAAACAGATGTTGCAAAGGATTTATGTTTGCTGCTGACATGGTAGGAACAGCCAGATCCCATTTCACATGCAATATAAAAACTGAAAGATAGCTGCAAACCCTGCCATTTGTATCCATGTCCAAATTGAAGGACTCAACATGCTTTGTATCTATGAATATGCCTACCCCTGTATTTTCAATGAATGAAATGGACCTCCGGTTTCTCTGTTCATCTGCACCCTGCAGAGTTTTTCCATTAAGTACTCTTTGGCCAGATGAATGTCCGACCTCCAGCACTGCATGAGGAGAAACTTCATCTAACTAAATATTGGGAATGTCTTCAACTCCTGCCACAAACTCCATTCCCTACAGCCATCGACTCCAACCCCCATTGTCACTGTCCGTGGATGTCTGCAACTTTGCTGTCACATTTGACCCCACGGTGAGCTTCCAACCACAACTAGCATATCCCCGTGGGGCAGCACGGTGGCACAGCAGTTAGTGCCAGGGAGCTGGGTTCGATTCCTGGTTTGGGTCACCGTCTGCGTGGAGTCTGCACGTTCTTCCAGTGTCTGCGTGAGTTTCCTCCGGGTGCTCCGGTTTCCTCCCACACTCTTAAAAGACATGCTGGTGAGGTGCATTGGCTATGCTAAATTCTCCTCGGTGTACCCAAACAAGCAACAGAGTGTGCCAACTAGGGGATTTTCACAGTAACTTCATTGCAGTGTTAATATAAGTCTATTTGTGACACTAATAAATAAACCTTAAACACAAATGTAAGTTATCGATGTTCTAGAGCAGGGGTCTCCAAACTACAGCCCGCGGGCCACATCCGGCCCGCAGCAACTTGAAATATTTATAAATAATAAAACGAATTATTTCCCTTCGTTTTTTTCCCAACCATGCGGTCGGACAGTTGACATGTGCAGTTCCTGTCCGCCGCGCTCCTTCCCATATGACCTGAGTGGTGTCAGCTTGGCGAACCCTCATTTTCAGTCAGATATACCCTTCAGTTATGGAAGCAAAAAACAAAAGAAAAGTGGACAGTGAATGCCGCCTGTTTAATGAAGAATGGGGTGTAAGTACTTCTTTGTACAAGCAGGTGATAAAGCCTTGTGTGTCATATGCAACAAAACTGTCACAGTTTTGAAGGAGTACAATGTACGTCGGCACTATGAGACCAAACATGAACCAAGTTATTCCCAATTCACAGGAACACAGCGTTCGGAAAAATTTGAATCAATGCAACGCAGGCTGCTTTCCCAACAAGCTTTTTTTAACGCAGAAGAGAACTGAAAATGAAGCTTTAACCAGGGCCAGTTACAAACTAGCTTATGCATTGGCTAAAAGAGGAAAGCCATTCACCGACGGCGATCTCATCAAAGAGTGTATAATGGAAGCAGTGGGAGAGTTATGCCCAGAAAAAGCAAATCTGTTCAAAATCGTCAGTCTTGCGCCAAATACTGTTGCTTGTAGAATTGAGGATATAGGAAGTAATATATTTCATCAACTTGCAGACAAAGCAAGAAATTTTCAGTTGTATTCTCTCGCACTTGATGAATCGACTGATGTGTGTGACACATCACAACTCCTGGTATTCATCCGTGGCGTCGACAGTGAATTTAATGTCACACAAGAATTAGCATCAGTGCATAGCATGCACAGCACAGTAACTGGAGAAGACATCTTCAAAGAATTGCAAAAAACTGTGTTAGAATATAACCTGGAGTGGAATAAACTGCAATGCGTGACAATTGATGGAGGAAAGAACATGTCTGGGGTGAAGAAAGGTTTGGTTGGACAAATCACAAAAGCTTGTGAGGTTGGTGGATTCTCAAAGCCCATGTTTCTGCATTGCATTATCCATCAACAAGCATTGTGCGGAAAATATGTAATATGTCTTGCGTTCTGAAACCTGTTGTTTCAACAGTGAATTTCATTCATTCAATCTCACGAGCTTCATCATCGCCAGTTTCGTGATTTTCTGAAAGAAACTGATTGAGTTCGTTGACTTGCCTTATTATACAGCAGTTCGATGGCTTAGGTGTGGAAAGGTTCTATCACGGTTCTTTCAGCTCAGAGAGGAAATTGATTCATTTCTCAGAGAAGAATCGACCTGAACCACTTTTATCAAACACTGACTGGCTTTGGAAATTGGCATTTTTTGCAGACGTGACAGGCCATATGAATCAATTGAATCTGAAGTTGCAAGGTGAAACAAATTTGATTTGTGATCTATTTGCGCATGTCAAGGCATTCAGGGCAAAACTGATGCTATTTCAAGGACAGGTGAAAGTTCATAACTTGGTTCATTTTCCATGTTGTGAAAAATTTCATGAAGAAAGTGAAGCAGAATTTCCTCCTTCATTTGCAACAGAAATCATTAAAGACTTGCAAAACCAATTTCAGGAACGATGTTCTAATCTTGATGGAAACACAGATGAAATAAAGCTGTTTCAAAATCTATTTGGCTGCAATGTTGAAACACTCCCAAGTCAGTTTCAAATGGAAATTATTGATCTCCAATCAGATGACATGCTGAAAGACAAGTATAAAGAAGGAAATCTGATCCAATTTTATAAATCTTTGCAGCCTGAGCAGTTTCCAAATTTAAAGCGATTTGTTTGTGGATTCGTCCCAGTTTTTGGTACAACGTACCCGTGTGAACAAACATTTTCAAAAATGAAGTATGTCAAGTCCAAATATCGAGCAAATTTATCTGATGAGCATTTGAAGTCCATTCTAATAATTGGCTTCTCAAGCTTGAAACCTTAGTTCAGCAATATTTTGAAATTAAAAAAGCAGTTCCATCATTCCCATTAATCTTGTACAAAAGTTCATGATTTGTTGGTTACGATTGAAAACTCCAATTGCCAGAATTGTGTAGAAAGGTGCAGACTGAATATATTTTTGTTCGACCTTTATTAATGGTTCAAATTTATTTTGAATTCCTTTGCTTTGTTTTACTGAAGTTTTTTCTCGGGGCGTGTTTATTTTTCTTATTGTGTGCCACAAAATTGGGCAAATTCTCATTTTAGGTAAACATTTGTAAAATTTCAGTAAATAAAATTAATTAAAAAATGAATAGCCTGCTTTTTTCATCTGCAGTTAAGTAATTGATTATTTTGTCAGAGCATTTGCTAATGTTTGACATTTTTACTCATTATATATCATTTCTCAGTGTAAGCACGGCATTGTTTCTTTGTATTGTCACATTTCTCTTTTGTTCTGAATCATATCATGCTGATTACAAAAAAGATCCAAATAAAACTTATTCATCCATTTAAATTTTATTCATTCATTTATAAAACTAATTTTTTTCTTTGGCCCATGAAAATGTGTAAAATATACGATGTGGCCCTCGTACTGAAAAATTTGGAGACCGCTGTTCTAGAGTTATAGAATCGTACTGCTCTGAAGGATACCATTCAGCCCATTGTGCCCGTGCTGACTTATTAAAAGTACTATTCATTGAGTTCCACACCCGTGCTCTTTACCCACAATCCTGCAAATGTTTCCTTCCCCAGTATTTATCCAAAACTCTTTTGAAAATGCCGATTGAATCTGCTTCCGCTGTTCTTGCAGCCACTGAGTTAAAAAACAGGACAAGTCACTGCACAGAAACCAAAATGCTCCTCATCTTCAAATCTCCATTCTACATTTCCATTTATAGCCATTTTGGGAATGATTTATCCATGATGACTTCATGATCTTATCAATACAATAATGAGAGACCGGATCACATACAGGAGTGTCTGACAGCTCAGTGAACACGTAGCTACATATCTGAGGAACTCGTGCTTTTAAAATAACAGCATTTTAGTGAAGGACGTCCCTTTTTTGACATTCTTCCAAACTATTTCACAAGATAGCCCAAAACTGGCAAAGCACACAGATGTTGTAACCAAGGCAGTGAAAGCAAGGTTAAATGCAAAAGGGTTGCAAAATTGGATACTTCCAAAAATGGACACGGATATCGTGATGCATGGTGAACCCAGGCGTGTTCAGTGTAATGAAGGGAGCATGCCAACTTGCTGCTACCTGCCTATGTACATGATAGCTGTGTGAAGCCAGCACTGACCATATTGTAGATTGGCTACATGCATCAGCAGGGGAGCCAAATCCTAACTGGTGCGAGTTCAAGCCCATCTGCCTTTCTTAAAGGGGAGGTGCGTTGTGATTGGCAGACTGCGATCAGCCACATACCACAGGGATCAGTGCTGGGACCGTTACTGTTTGTGATATACATTAACGACTTTCAGCAGTGCTAACCACTGTGCCATCGTGCCGCCCAGACTGGGCAACACGGTGGCACAGTGGCTCGCACTGCTGCCTCACAGCGCCTCGCACTGCTGCCTCACAGCACCAGGGACCCGGGTTCAATTCTGGCCTCGAGTCTGTGTGGAGTTTGCACATTCTCCCCGTGTCTGCATGGGTTTCCTCTGGGTTCTCCAGTTTCCTCCCACAGTCCAAAGGTGTGCGGGTTAGGTTGATTGTCCATGCTAAATTGCCCCTTAGTGTCAGAGGGACCAGCAGGGTAAATATGTGGGGTTATAGGAATAGGGCCTGGATGGGATTGTGGTCGGTGCAGGCTTGATGGGCCGAATGGCCTCCTTCTTCACTGTAGGGATTCTTTGACTCTATGACTTGGATATGAATGTAGAAGATATAATTAGTAAGTTTGCAAATGACACGAAAATTGGTGGTGTTGTTGATGGTGAGGGGGGAGAGTCTTAGACTACAGACTGATAATGACCAGCTGGTAAGTTGGGCAGAGCAATGGCAGTTGGAATTTAATCCTGATAAGTGTGTGGTGATGCATTTTGAGCGGTCTAATCAGGGCAGGATATACACAATGAATAGCAGGTCCCTAAGAAGTATTGAGGAACAAAGGGACCTTTGGGTACAAGTCCGTAGATCCCTGAAGGTGGCGGCACAGGTGGATAGGGTGGTGAAGAAGGCTTGTGGAATGCTTGCCTTCATTAGCCCGGGCACAAAATATAGGAGCAGGGAAGTCTTGGTACAACTTTATAAAACATTGGTTAGGCCACAGATGGAGTACTGTGTGCAGTTCTGATTGCCAGACTATAGTGGTCACACTGGAGATGGTGCAGAGGAGATTCTCCAGGATCCTGGGATGGAATGTTTCAGCTATGAGGCGAGTCTGGCTAGGCTGGGGTTGTTTTCCTTGGAGCAAAGGAGGCTGAGGGGGGATCTGATGGAGATATACAAAATTATCAGAGACATAGATAGATTCATAAGAATCTTTTCCCAGAGGGCATAGGTTTAAGATGAGGAGTAAGTGCATTAGCGGCTGAGCAGATTTTATTTTTCACCCAGAGGGTGATGGAAATATGGAACTTGCTGTCCGAGAGGGTGGTGGAGGCAGGTACTCCCACAACATTTAAGAAGCATCTGGATGAGCACTTAAATCTCCAAGGCATAGTCAGCTATGGACCAGTGCTGGTCAATGGCATTAGTATGGATTGTATTTGGTGTTTGGCATAGGCATGGTGGGCCAAAGAGCCTGCTTCTGTGCTGTATGATTCTATGACTCTAATAAAGTCTGACCTAGGAAACTATGAAGAATGAGGCAATGTCAAAGAGAATGGGCTCTCAGATTTTCATATATGTAACTGGAACCCCTGCCCCCAACTCCCCCCAGCACCCCTGCCGCAAGCCCCTCCAGCCATCATTCACTTCGGTCCATGGGCAAACCTAGGTCTAAGCTGCATGTAGTACTGGCAACAGTAGAAGAAGATTAGGGCACACGGAGTTGGGGGTAGTGTGTTAAAGTGGATTGGGGACTGGCTATCCGACAGGAAGCAAAGAGTCGGAATAAATGGGTGTTTTTCCGGTTGGAGGAAGGTAACTAGTGGCGTGCCGCAGGGATCGGTACTCGGGCCGCAACTGTTTACCATTTATATAGATGATCTGGAGGAGGGGACGGAGTGTAGGGTAACGAAGTTTGCAGACGACACAAAGATAAGTGGAAAAGTGAATCGTGTGGAGGACGGAGAAGATCTGCAGAGAGATTTGGACAGGCTGAGTGAGTGGGCGAGGATATGGCAAATGGAGTATAACGTTGATAAATGCGAGGTTATACACTTTGGAGGAAATAATAACAAATGGGATTACTATCTCAATGGAAACAAATTAAAACATGCTACCGTGCAAAGGGACCTGGGGGTCATTGTGCATGAGACGCAAAAGCCCAGTCTGCAGGTACAACAGGTGATCAAGAAGGCAAATGGGATGTTGGCCTATATAGCGAGGGGGATAGAATATAAAAGCAAGGATGTCTTGATGCACCTGTACAGGGCATTGGTGAGGCCGCAGCTGGAATACTGTGTGCAGTATTGGTCCCCTTATATGAGGAAGGATATATTGGCATTGGAGGGAGTGCAGAGAAGGTTCACCAGGTTGATACCGGAGATGAGGGGTTTGGATTATGAGGAGAGGCTGAGGAGATTGGGTTTGTACTCGTTGGAGTTTAGAAGGATGAGGGGGGATCTTATGGAGACTTATAAGATAATGCGGGGGCTGGATAGGGTGGAGGCGGAGAGATTCTTTCCACTTAGTAAGGAAGTTAAAACTAGAGGACACAGCCTCAAAATAAAGGGGGGTCGGTTTAAGACAAAGTTGAGGAGGAACTTCTTCTCCCAGAGGGTGGTGAATCTCTGGAATTCTCTGCCCACTGAGGTGGTGGAGGCTACCTCGCTGAATATGTTTAAAGCGCGGATGGATGGATTCCTGAGCGGTAAGGGAATTAAGGGTTATGGGGATCAGGCGGGTAAGTGGTACTGATCCACGTCAGATCAGCCATGATCTTATTGAATGGCGGGGCAGGCTCGAGGGGCTAGATGGCCTACTCCTGCTCCTATTTCTTATGTTCTTATGTAACAGCCACTGCCTCTCCTATGGCGCTGTCAAGCGATGAATTGCTGCCACCCTCCGATTGAGCAGCAGCTCTTGGGTGGAATTTCTGCCCCCCTCAGACTCCATGATCCCTGAGTGGGCCCACCACTGCCCAGTTAAGTGCCTAATCGACAGTTAAGTCCTGGAAAGGTGCAAGGCGGGTTTCTCGCTGGCTCTCTGGCTCCCGGCACTGAGACCTCTATTAAATACTGCTCAATGCTTTCACAACCTGGACTGCCCTGGAGGAGCTCTGCATGGCAACTCCACTTCCTGCCACTGGGTGAGCACTTATGATGGCAGGATGACATCCTTAAGTGGGCATTAATTGCCCTCAGGGGCCTTACTTGGCAGCGGGGTGGGGAGGTCATCCACAAGCCTTCCCTCCAAGGCAGTGGCAGGAAGGCAGCAGGTTCCCCACCTGCTACCCTCCCACCCAATTAAATGTTGCCCGCCACTAAACTCGCCATGGGCATTAAATTCCAGTTTGTTTCCGTATGCACCTGTTATGATCCCTGGAGGAACCATTAACCTAAAGAGAAAGGAATTCCCAAACAACACTGACGGAAGGGACTGACGGACAGGATTTTACTTTTAAACCTTCTACTGTAACATTTTAACCAAGCACCAACATAACTTAAGCACACATTCATAGATGGTATTTCAGTAGAAACAAAGAATTTCCCTCCAACAAAGATAATTCTCAGAAAATTCTCGGCCTCACTCCAGCAGATAGGTGGTGCCATGTACAGTCTCAAATTCCTTTCATCTCTATCTTCCACAGGTAGGATCTCTCACTTTGTCCACTCATGGGATTTGACCTGGAGTCACTTTTACTGGCAGCTTTATTTCATCTGAGTTCCCCAGATAGGAGTACCACCAACAAGGTGCACTTCAATGAATCCACTCTCGCTTGGGTCATGATAATCCTGATGGTGCAGCTTACCTTCCATTTCAGTTGACCAGTTTAAAAGACATTGCTTCATGGTTTGATCACTTGGCCTGAGCCATTCACACATCATTTAGGTTTGAATCCCTTTTAATTAACTCACATATTTCTTCTCCAAGAGCCCCTGCCTGCCCTCTTCTTCCAACAGAAAACTGACCTTTTCCTTCTTCTAAACACTGGGAGTTATGTGTTCTCCACGACAGGTTCAAACGCAACCTCTCAATTACCTTCCATTTGCTTTTTTTTGGTTACCTTCTTTAATTTCCATAGCAAGCTCAGGTCACTGGGTTGCTTCTCAGAAATGAACTCCACCAGGAATTCCAATTACACCCTTCTTTCCAGAGCTATTTTAGTTTCATTTTGATTCAGAGAACATCTCAAAAATACAAAGCTTCTTGCAACTAGCAGAGTTCATTAAACAATGGTCTGCCCTATCACATTTCATGTGGCAGCATAGTTTTTGGTACATGTATGTTGTGCACGTGTGTGTGGGTTGTGTAACAGAGTCATCATCAGCCATGTTGTCAGTGGATAACGTATATCATACAATAGTGGGGTGTCAGGGTTCCTGCTCGGATGGTGGACAATGAATTGCATGACAGTTACTCACCAGCTGGGTGTTGAGGAAGCAAAATTGCTTCTGGTTCCAGTTTCGGATACAGATGCCACAAAGTGATGTGTGTGCTGTCAATGGCACCCTGCAACATACAGGAGCCTGAAGTCCTAGCAAAGACTGTCTGCTCTGTCCACCTACTTTTGGCATGTGATAATGAAATGTAGTCACTTTCAATGAATAGAGAGAACCTTAATGATCTCCTTCATGCAACAACTGTTGGATGTTACATTAACTCTAGCTCTAGGCAGGGAAGGTCCAAACACAAAAAGGTTCATCATTACAGTCATTTTCACAGCCATTGTGGTCCTTACGCTGCTCTGAGTTTGCAGTTGTGGCTGCAGTAGGTGAAAACTTTCACTGAGGATGTCCTCACAGAAGTGCAGATGTCCCGCATTTTCTTCTTTGCTGAGGGACAGGTAGGAAAATTCTGCCCCAAATACCCTGGGGAAACAGAACCTCCAGCTGAGACATTTTCTCCTCTTCCTCCCTCTTCCAACAGCTTGCCCTACTCTATGTGACCTCCTTTCATTCTCCAAGTCACATTGTGTCCCAAGGGAAATACCCATTAATATACCCATATTTGGGAAAAACTGGTGTATGTAAAATCCTCGGAAGTCAGCAAAACGTCCCTCAGAACTTCCCAATCACTCCCTGGAGTGTGACATTTGCAACTTTAAACAACCAGAGTATAATAACTCCAGGAGTTGGCTGTAAAGGAACAGTGCTTTAATGCACAAAATAGAGTAAAGCAAAACCACAAGCCTGCGGTGAACACAAACAGGTCCCAATGCAAATAATGGACTCACTCAGAGGCCTGCTTTATATAGGGCTCGATTTACAAACTCCACCTGGAAAGGTAATTCCCAGGGAGTTCACATTCTATTGATCTCCCAGGGAGGTCAATCAGTGATTCCCCATAAAGGTCTTGGGGGTTATCACACAGAGAAAGAACCAAACACTTTTAGTTTCAAAGCAACAGCCAGAAAAAAAACAACCAACCAGCAATTAAAGTAGAAGTAGTTAATGATCCCTTCCAGGGTGGGGAGGGGCTTTCTGCTGCACACTTACTCTGTTGTGCCAAATTAAGAGAGGATATTGGCTGGAGTGTTGAGCTCCAAAAATGATACCACTGGCTTAAAAATCAATATTGCCCACTGACTGACATTATGGCCTGCTCACACTGAATAATTCTGGTGGTTGTTTCCTACATATGTGCTACACCTTCAGTTATGGAATTCTCTGGCTGTTCATGTTGGTGGGATCCTCTGGTCCCGCCAGCAATGCCCCCCCCACCCGAGGGTTTCCCATTGGTATGTGGTGAGGTCAATGGGAATTCCCATTGACAATGGTGGGACCAGAGAATCCCACCGTTAGCAAACAAGGCGCCACCTCCCGCTGGCAGGGAACACGTGGCTGGGAGGCTGGAGAATCTCGCCCATGGTGTTTGGCACAATTTGCTCCACAAATGTCCACTTCAGGCACCATTTTGGAACTGTTCAGGGTACTTGTGGCACGCAAAGCGTGGGTGCTCGTGATTGCATGAAGGAGATCATTAAGGCTCTCCCTATTCATTGATAGTGACTACGTTTCATTATCACGTGCCAGAGGCAGGTGGACAGAGCAGACAGGCTTTGCTAGACTTCAGGCTCCTCGATGTTGCAGGGTGCCATTACTTTCTTGTCCATTATGTTCTTTATTTGGTAAAATTGCAGTAAAACTGTGTGACAAATGTGTACTTTTGTAGATGCTCATTTATAGCCAATGTCATAACACGCTATAATGATATATCTGACGGACCATATAACAGAATGATATACAAGTGCCTGGGCCATTTTACTGCTCACTATAAAAATGCTGCAGTCAACAGCATGCAACACATGACCACATATGGTTACTAGATCTGGTGTGATTTTATTTCATAACAATGATTTTCCAAAAGTAAACCATTAAGGCTGTAAGAAGTCAATTCTTGGCTCTTCGCTTGAATGCTTGGCCAAGTTCAGAAGTAAATTATTGATTTTGTGTGTCAGTCTTGATTTATATTTTTTAGTCTTAAGATTTACTTTTGCTGTCCTTTGCATTAGTTATAGTAGAGAAATAAATGTCTTTTCCCTGTTGGCAATTTAAAAAAAAGCATAGCATGGTTGTCTGTTTCTTATCTTTCAATGCATGGATAATGATATTAAAAAGTATACAACGTAAAAAGGCTAAAATTACTCTAAAGGAATCCATCAACTGCTGGTGCCTTAAGCCAATTCAATAAAGTCATCCAATGACCTGCAAATAAAGAGGAACACGCGAAGAATGTGAAGAAATGAAGGCAAAAGGCAGTATTGCCATGGACAATGAGACTGCTGTATGAAAATACAAATTAGGACATTTCACCGAGGGTACTATCCAGGAGATATTGAATTCCAACCAAATTGAATGAAAGAAAATGGGCCAAAACAAAAAAATTGTTGGTAATTCTCCAGTTCCAATTATCCTTCCTGTTGATTTATTTGGAGATCGTTCCATTTTCCAATCCCTTGGGAAAATATTTCAAAGAAAATGCCTAAGGTCCACAATATTAAAAAGAAATAGCACTCACAATCTATTGCAGGAGATATTTATTTTCCTGCATATTCTAGAAAGATCTAGAAATATACTGGGCAATCACAATAGAAGCCCTGTTTCCATCTTGCATCATGGATTCACCCTCTCTTCTGGAATACTTTGCAGAACATGCACAATTGGCTTGAGTTTTTTGGCCACACATAGTAACTGTTTCTACTTAACAGCTCAAATGTTTGTCATCTGGTAATAGGGTAATCTGGATTAATACGATCTACAAGCAATCTCTCTGAGTGTACCCAAGAGATTTGATTGTCGATGTTTCTGTATCCAAGCTATTTCCACAGAACCATAGAACCCTACAGTGTAGAAAGCAAACATATCCAGCCCATCGAGTCTGCACCAACCTCTGAAAGAGCATCGCAGCCAAGCCCTCCTCCCTGCCCTACCCACATAACCCCGTACAATTACTGCGGCTAATCCACCTAACCTACACATCTTTGGACACTAAGGGGCAATTTAGCATGGCCAATGCACCTAACCTACACATCCCTGAACTGTGGGAGGAAATTGGAGAACCCAGAAGAAACCAGGGCAGACATGGGGGAGAACGTGCAAACTCCACGCAGACAGTCACCCAAGGCTGGAATTGAACCGGGGTCCCTGGTGCTGTGAGGCAGCAGTGCCAACCACTGTGCCACCAATTTTACAATGAGATATTAATGGTACAAGGGCAACAGATATGAACATTAGCTCATGTGATGTCCAGAGTCAGTCAAATGGGGGATTCTCTCGCATCGGATTTCGAGTTCAACTGCTTCTAGACAGGTTCACTTTGTAGTTGATGTGGATACTGCAGATGAAGTAGATACATGGAGGCTGGTTAATAACAATTATTAATGTTGTCCCATCAATTTCCAACACCGGGCGGAATTTTCCATCCCCCGCCCCCCCATCTCCCCCACCCCAGCAATGCGTTTCTCCACGGCAGATGCAGCTCGCCATTGGTCACTGGCAGGATCTTCCAGTCTCAATGAAGTCAATGGCCATCTGCCTAGTTCGGCCATTCCCACCACTGGGGAACTTTTGGTGGGGGTTCATTTTGGCACGACTGGAAAACCCCGCCGGTGGAAAGGGCCAGAAAATCCCACCCATCTACAGTGTCATACATTAGTCACAAATAAATTTGACCATGGGCGGCACAGTGCCACAGTGGTTAGCTGCCTCACAGCACCACAGACCCGAGTTCAATTCCAGCCTTGGGTGACTGTCCATCTGGAGCTTGCGTGTTCTCCCCATGTCTGTGTGGGTTTCCTCCAGGTGCTTCGGTTTCCTCCCGCAGCAGGTTAGGTGGATTGGCCATGATAAATTGCCCCTTAGCATTTAAAGATATGTAGGTTAGGGGGATACGTGGGATAAATATGTGGGGTTACGGGGATAGAGTAGGAGTGAGGCCTGGATAAGATGCCCTACCAGAGAGTCGGTGCAGACTTGATGGGCCGAATGGTCTCCTTTTGCACTGTAGGAATTCTATGAAATAATACCCTCTCCAGTGCTTGAATATAAATAAAGCCCTGGGACGGACCAGGGAACTGAGAATCATACATTTGTCGCAGTTAACCAAGTGTGGTTGAGTGTTCTTTGCCTGATGTTGTTACTCTGTATCCCCTAGATAGTTTGCCCTCAGATAGTTTGCTATCAGTAGCAACACTGAACTATTGCACTTATTCCTGAATTCTAAAGAAATGTCGGAACTTGTCAGTTGACATAGCAGTGCATCAATCAGGTGAACGAGTCTTCATACAGGTTTGTGGATTTTCACAAGTGTATATCAATAAGAGTGGACTAAGATTTCAAACCAAGTACAAGGTGGCAATCAGCAACACTTTGAAAATGGCCTCTGTGATGTGAGGAACCAGTTTACAATCACTGGAAGTGTCCACAACTTTCAAATCTATCACAAAATGCACTATGATTTACAATCCTGAGAGATGCATAAACAATATGGCATCGGTAAACAAGATTTATCACAAAAGGAATGAAAATGACCAGAAAAGCTAAAATGGTAGTCACTAACAATGCACATTAATCAAGTTTTGTAGAAATGATCGATATGGTTGTACATAATTGACAATTTTCACCAAAGGTTGAGAAATAGCTATCGTACTGTAATTAGGCTTTAACACATGATGGATTTCCTCTATTTATCATTTGACTTGCTCAATTCTCTCTTCATAAGTTGAAGCAGAGATACACCTTTGATATCCCGAATCAATTATTTTCAAATCAGATAGCAGTGTGATGAAGATTTTTAACAGTTTCCCTTAATTTCAGTTTAACCAGGCAGAATTATTAAGCTAATTAATGTACATGCTTGCACACACCCATTATCCATATTGCTTTATTGTCTCAAATAGATCCAAATCTGTTTGCAAAACAACAAAAAAAATGTACACATTGAAGTGATGGTATTTTCAACTAATTACAACGATTATGCAGATATATCTATTCGGGTAAATTGGGTGGCACGGCGGCACAGTGGTTAGCACTACTGCCTCACAGCACCAGGGACCCGGGTTCAGTTCTGGCCTCGGGTCACTGTCTGTGTGGAGTTTGCACATTCTCCCTGTGTCTGCGTGGGTTTCCTCCGGGTGCTCCGGTTTCCTCCCACAGTCTAAAGATGTGCGGGTTAGGTTGATTGGCCGTGCTAAATTGACCCTTAGTGTCGGGATTAGCAGGGTAAATATGTGGGATAACGGGAATAGAGCCTGGATAGGATTGTGGTTCGTGCAAACTCAATGGGCTGAATGGCCTCCTTCTGCACTGTAGGGATTCTATGATTTTGTCACAAGGCCATACCTCTTATTTTGGAAAACATGGCTTTCAACTGACAGGAAAGTTTGCAATTTGAACTTTTTTAATTCACTCATTGGATGTGGACATCATTGGCTGGGTCAGCATTTATTGCTCTTGTGGACCATTACAAAGGACAATTTAAGAGTCAACCAGTTTGCTGTGGATCTGGAGGCCAGACCAGGCAAAGATGATAAATTTCCCTCCCTGAAGAATATTAGTGAACCAGATGGGTGTTTACAACAATCAACAATGGTTTCATGGTCATCATTAGACTTTTAATTCCAGATTTTGTATTGAATATAAATTTTACCATCTGCCATGGGTCTTTGGATTACTAGTCCAGTGACACAATGCCACCATCTCCCCCGAAACAGAGCAAACTGCTCCAAAATGCAAGGTCACTTTCCAAAATGAAGGTGAGAAACAAAATGATCTTCAGGTGAGTTTGGAGACAGTGGCATTTCCTATAATCCAGACACCCGTCAATACTCACAACTGTCTAAGGAAGAGACATTAAAGATGCAAAGTACTGGATATTGAAATAATGGCAGACACAGACAGACACATCCCAAACCTCTTGGAAATACATACAGGTGGTGTCAAGAAAATCTTCAGCAGAGGAAACAGACTGAAGGCTGTTCTTTCTCCCTCTTTTGGAGTAAGTGTGACCTGGTTTGAGATGCCAACTCTACCAGAAACCAACTAGTGAGGTCCCATAATAATTATATCATCTACACCTGATCATTTGCAAGAAATCAGCCAACCCAAATTGGCTGCAGTGTTTAAAATCTATGCCTCAAGAACAATCAAAGGACACTTAATTGTATATTCTTTCAAATGGATTCTAACTCCCCCTATTTCTGAAATTGCGCAGTGACCAAAAGACTGCAGGAGGGTTAGTGTTTAATAAATTCGCCCTTTCTTTGACTCTGGGAAACTTTATTTAATTGGCTTCTCATTGTCCGCAGCTTAAATAGTTAAATACATTTTGATTTAGAAAAGGTCTATCCTCATGAAGAAGAAATTGAAGCCTTTATTGTGACCAACTGAGGAAGTTAAATAGAAGGCAGAAAGTTCATCTCTTCTCACCTTGTCATAACTTTCAAACATCTTTCTCTCAAAGATCACAAGCTGTAGACTCAATACCTGAACTGAATCAAGTCAATTGATATCACGTAGAGTGGGGTAGGGACAATCATATAGGGAGGCAATGGCCTAGTGGTATTATTGCTCGACTATTAATCCAGAAACTCAGCTCATGGGGACCTGTGTTCAAATCTCGCCATGACAGATAGTAGAATTTGAATTCAATAAAAAATATCTGCAATTAAGAATCTACCAATGATCATGAAATGATTGTCGGAAAAACCCATCTGGTTCACTAATGTCCTTTAAGGAAGGAAATCTGTCATCCTTACCTGGCCTGGCCTACATGTGACTCCAGAGCCTCAGCAATGTAGTTGTCTCTCAACTCAGGCAAGTAGGGACGGGAAATAAATGCTGGCCAACCAGCGATGTTCATGTCCCACAAATTAATAATAAAAAAACATTTTGTGCTTCCAGTTGAGTGATGAACAAACTCATGTGACACACATTTCCCATTCCTAATGGTGAGCTGGCAATTCCACGAGTGTGAATTTCGGCTGTGTTAAATACAGCCAACAATCACTGGTTAAGATTCACTTTCAAACAATGGCCAGTTGGGCAAAATGTCAGAAGGTTGTCAACACCTGTGGAGCAGTGTTTCAGTACAATTCAGCACCTTCAGGGGATCTGGGCCTGAATTAAATAAATGGAATGGCTGAAAGCACAGCAGTGAATGTAGAGATGTGAAGTGCGAAACCTGCCAAATCACAGTTCCAAAGCATTTCTGGGCAGATTCTATCTTCTAAATGGATTTGACGTCGAAACAATTCAAGAGTACAATTTTGGCAATTGCGTAGACGCCAAAGCTTGTTCCACATCACCGCTGTTTTTTGTCTGACTTCATCAAGCATGACATATTCAGAAATTGCGTTGCCTGCGATTCCCGCTTCATTGAGTAATAGTCCCATGGTTCTGACCATGAATTGACACATGCCAGGATGCTGATCTCAGTTGTGGAGAGACATCCAGGAAAGACTAGCTGGCCCCTCAAAAGGAAACAGAGGAACAGTCAGAGGATTATTCACTTGGGAATTATCCTCATCTTTCTCAGATGATCAGGATCAGTGTAGACTTTAACCCTTCTGCCCCGCACAGGAAAATAATGGAGAAAAACACACAAGTCCTTTTTTACCTATTCCCACGGCAGAATATATATAATCAATGATATAATTTCTAAATCATCAATAATGCACACTCAACAATGCTAGTTCACTGTGTTGATATGATCTGTTCCGTAAAATCAATATTGTAGCAATCTGTTTTCGCACCAACAGGCTTAGTTAAGGCAGCAGCTATAGGTGTTCACCTCAGGGTACAAAACGCTAAATGGGCTATCCATCTCAGAGATTTAAGGGACACAGCTTGATGTACTCTCATTCCCGCAGATGATGGGACACAGAAGCACCAAGATGTTGCCTGTGATTTAAAGGTCTGAGTCAGTTTACCTTCAGAAGTTTAACCAGCGAAGCAAAATCTATGTAATGACAGTTAAGTGATGCCTTCATTCATTTAGGCAACCGAGGAGTAAAGAGAAAGTGATTGCTTCTAGTAAAAATTGTGTGCTGCCTTTTATTTGCGAATTATGCAGTGCATTGAAATCAGCTACTAGTTCAGATAATAAAATGCTATTTCACATGCCAAGCTTTGTCATATATTAATAGGCAGCATTCAGCTTAAGTGATCTCTGATTGTGTTATTATCTCACTGAGAAAAGGTGCACTCTGGATATTATAGGATTTTAGGTCCATTTATGGAAGTAGCTGATGATATCTAGAATATCTAGGGGGCGATTCTCCCAAAAAAGCTCTAAGTGTCGAATTTGCATAAAAACTGGGGGAAATCACGCTGGTTTTTCTCAGAGGGATTTTCAAAATGAATCTCTCACACACTGTGCACTGCAGAGTGCACTAGCGTGAATCTCATGAAAAATCAGGGGATGGGGGCTATTCCCATTGGAGAGTCCGGCAGCATAGCGCTGAGCGGGCCACTGTGCATGCGCCAGCTCGATCGCTGGCCAGCCCTGTGACCCCGCATCGCTGCCCCTCCGACCTCCCAACAGCCCGATCGCTGGGGGTGGGGGTAGGAGTGAGGGGGAAGGGGGGTCCCACTGCCACTCTGCACTTGGGATCGCGAGCGGTGGGGGAAGCCAGCGATCGGCAGCAGGCCTTGACTGTTTATTCGATATCTCAGGAATAACTTAACCTCAAAATGCAGGAGAGTGATAGATGGGGACTCTGCCAATCATTCTCTTTGCAACAATCATATGAACGTGACTACTTCTGTATTCCTTCTTTCATTGCCTAAAACTCTAGTCAAAGATTAACCTTTTAATTTATACATTATCATTGAGCTCAATCAGTTTGCCAATGGATCTGCGTGAGGAGCTGGTTCCCCATTGAAGAAGAAAGAAATCATTTGTATCAAAAGTAGACCTTTTACAACCTCAGGACAATACTTTTTCAAACGTAATCACTGCGGGGAAAGATTGCTTTGAGGGAGGGAAGGAGACTGGAGTTTGGGGGCTGACTTGCGGTGATAATGATGTGGGTTTTGTTCATCATGCAGTTTGGTGGGATGAAGTTGCCTCTTTTTCTCTAATCAGTACTTCCTTTGGTCGTGGAGAGGGTTTGTGGGGAGGCTGTGTGCGGGAGGTGGTGAGTGGCTCAGGGATAGACGGTGAAAAATAAGGCTTGTGTGCTGGGGAGAGAGGATTTGTATTTTGAAACATTTGAGTACTTTATCTCTTCTTCTGTGCTCTCCTCTATCTGCCAATTCTTATGTTTTGTTTAATATGCTATTTCTCACTTATTTTCATTTCTTCCATCTTATCGTACCTGGAGATTCAGAGGCCTGTCAGAGAAGGATTGTGAGAAGGTTTTCATGGAGAGAGCAGTAACACTGTGGAAGACAAATTTATGGTAACACCATATCAAAGTTTGCTCTCAGTAAAGCAGTTGCCTTGAAAGAAGTCCTTCGAAGAACTGATCCACCTCAACTTTTCATCCAACGCTCTACCCATTACCTGGAGGAGTGGCTGGAACAGGTGCTGGTTACATAGAGTGGAGGATAGGAATAGAGGTAGGATCTTACTGCTGATTGGTCAGGCAGGCTACTATGTTTGCATTAGGTCAATTCATGTTAACATTCTTGCTACTGATTGTCCACACGTTAATATTCTCGCTGCTGATAGGTCAACTATGTAGAGTGGATGGTGGTGTGTTTCTTGAGTAAGAGGACCTGGATGTCACGCTTGAAAAGGACGGTTTGATGATGGTAAATCTCCGTAGCCTCTCTGATGCTTTTTGCCTGTCATGTTTTCCTCAATGCTGCTGAGGGAGAAAGTTTGAAGACAGAACTGAGAGGATCCTTCAAATATTTTTGATATCCTGTGACACCATTGAACCACCCACATGTAAATAATTATTTTCTTACACAAAAGCGAGGGTATTTTTTTCAAGTCCTGTACTTAATGTACTTTACTGATGAATCCCTAAAAATAATCAACTCTTGCCTCTTTAAGATTGTAGGGCATCAATTCTGATCAAGAGTTTTTATTTGCAACAATCACCATTTGTTTATCAGCTCGGGCCCCAGACCCCAAGTGCATTTGCAATGAAATAAGATGGGGTGTAGGGATTCATAGAATCATAAAATCCTACAGTGCAGTAGGAGGCCATTCAGCCCCTCAAGCCTGCACAGACCACAATCCCACCCAGGCACTCTCCCCACAATGCCGTGCATTTACCCTAGCTAGTCCTCCTGACACTAAGGGGCAATTTAACATGGCCAATCCTCCTAACTTGCACATCTCTGGACTGTGGGAAGAAACCGTAGCACCTGGAGGAAACCCACGCAGACACGGGGAGAACATGCAAACTCCACACATTGACCCAAGCTGGGAATTGAACCTGGGTCCCTGGCGCTGTGAGGCAGCAGTGCTAACCACTGTGCCACCGTGTCGCCATTTTCACACCTTTCTCACCCTCCTGATTAAGCAAAAGTCTGAGGCCTGTTTCGGGTGGAATCTTTTCATACAGTAAGGAGCTTCACTTTGTAACATGAATGCAAAATGAAAGTTTATCTTGGCCAAGCTTAAGGGCTCTTAAGCTCTAAAGATATCCATTTATATTGGAGCTCCACATACTGAATAACATAGGGAATTAGCAAAATCTGATCGGCAGCTTAGAAAGCATAACAGAATCATAAAAACCAACAGTTCAAAAACAATGTCGACCTCACAAGAGCTAAAGGCCTAGAACTTGAGTGCCACCATTTCCATTTTTCAGACAATAAATGGGCACCTCATCCTCCAATACAACAGATGGAAAGTTGCCTCTCCTTTCAAGCTGGGAGTGTGTTGCCCGCCATATTGGGTAATGCATCCAGGAGGCGTTAGGGTCTTTACACATGCAAATAAGAGGCCTAGTGCAAGTTTGAATCTCCTGTGGCAAAATGAATTTGCCCTTATGGCATTCAGGAAAGCCAGGTCTACGCATGAGTTCAATTCCAGCCTCGGGTGACTGCCTGTGTGGAGTTTGCACGTTCTCCCAGTGTCTGCATGGATTTCCTTTGGATGCTCCGGTTTCCTTCCACAATCCAAAAAATGTGCTGGTTAGGTGGATTGGCTTTGCTAAATTCTCCTTCAGTGCACCCAAACAGGCGCCGGAGTGTGGCGACCAGGGGATTTTCACAGTAACTTCATTGCAGTGTTAATGTAAACCTACTTGTGACACTAATAAAATAAACTTTAAACTTTAGATGTACAGTTAGGTGGATTGGCCATGCTAAATTGCCCCTTAGTGTCCCAGGATGTGTGTGTGTGTTAGGTGGATTAGTGGGGTAAATACGTGGGGTTACGGGGATAGTGTCGAAGTAGGACTCTCTGTTGAAGAGCTGGTGCAGCCTTGATGGGCCAAATGGCCAGCTTTTGCACTGTGGAGATTCTATGGGGATCGTATGAGGAGATTCTAGACTCTCATCCCCTGATTGTGCTGGCAAATTTGCACATTAGTAGTGGTATGTGTGGTTTGCACATCATCAATTTTCCAGTGGGATCCGGCTTTGACAAATACTTCCTCTTCCTCCCTTCCCATTCAATCAAACAGGGTTTTCCGTTCACCGGGGTGGTTTTCTTCTGCATCTTGAAACAATTGCTGTTTGCCACCACAAACCATATTTTGAGCAGTGTCTCCAATTTCTGCATCAGGATGGTTCATCGGATTGGGAATTCCTGATGATTTGGAGGTATGTGAGCACAAGCATCATAAAACGATTGTTAAAATCATCATTTCAACGCAGCGTTAGATTACAAGCCTGCACACTGCAAATGTTTGTTCTCTGGCAACCAAAACTTTATTGACTAGGTGGAACGCCGCTTAATAATTACATCTGCTATTGTTTAACTCACTGCGGCAGCCTCAGCAGATGTAAAAATAAGCATGACAAACAAAAAGAATGTTTGTGGATAAATATTTTGCAGCCGTGTAAACTACAAGTCAATGGGAAGGAGGAATGTGGGCAATGAGGTGAATACATCGACCATTCGAATCAACATCAATTTACAAAGTGCAAAGAAATTCCAGAAAGATAACAAGGAGAAAAAATAAAATGGCAGAACATAAAACAATAAATATTCCTCGCGCCAGGGTTTAATTTGTTTAAATGAGAGAATGCCCAGAATCAAAGAGTAAGGTTATTAATCATCAGTGTTTACGCTAGACAAAGATTTGTTAAGCAATTATCACTGCAAGTTGGACTAAAATTACGATTATTCCAACAGGCTAGAATGAGGGTTAGGGGTGGGGAGTGGGTGCAGACATTACAATTCACCAATTTGATTTACCACCCAGTTCCTGGCTAACTAATACTGGCCCTAATTTAACTGCTCTCTTCATTTGGTTGGCTAAGTTGCCTGCTCAAATCAGGTGGATGCCTCATGTATGACCAAGGCACGGAATCAAACTTTAAGGAATTAGCTTCAGGTCCTAAATTATTGACCAGAAGCATTTGTGCTCAGGACAATCAAATGCAGTCACCAAGATCATATAGGCAGCATGGTGGCACAGTGGTTAGCACTGCTGCCTCACAGTGCCAGGAACCCAGGTTTGGGTGACTGTCTGTGTGGAGTTTGCATATTTTCCCCCTGTCTGTCTGGGTTTCCTCCGGGGGCTCCAATTTCCTTCCACAGTCCAAAGATGTGCAGGTTAGGTTGATTGGCCGTGCTAAATTGCCCCTTAGTGTCAGGGGGACTAATAGGGTAAATATGTGTGCTGTGGGGATAGAGCCTGGGTGGGATTGTTATCGGTAGGCTTGTATTGTAGGCTTGATGGGCTGAATAGCCGCCTTCTGTACTGTAGGGATACACTTCATCAATAACATTTTATTTTACCAATTGTTCTCCTTCCACCGGAGGTCTTGACAATGTATCTGTAGTAACCTGGTACTTTCCTTAGACATACTCAGTAACTGAATCATATTTTGTGTATCTCAGTCAAAAGTGTTAAATTTTCAATAGCATTTGTAATTTCTTTTAGTTTGAGAATAAACCAAGGCTTGTGGTCGGTTTTAATTTTCAATCATAAACCCATGACATAATCGGAGAACTTTCACAAGTTGCATACCTCTACTTTATCTCTCTAAGAGATCTTGAGGCATATGCACTAGAGTCATAAAAGGTTTACATCATTGAAACCGGCCCTTTTTGGACTGTGGGAGGAAACCCACAGAGACACGGGGAGAACCTGCAGACTCCGCACAGACAGTGACCCAAGCTGGGAATTGAACCTGGGTCCCTGGCGCTGTGAGACAGCAGCGCTAACCACTATGCCACCGAGCTACTGATCTTCTTTGTCTATCTTTCTGAATTTGAAACAACACTACACCTAACCCTATAGATAATGCACCTGCTGCTACAATTGTTGGCAACTCTGGGTGGTGGTATGTTAATATCTCTAGTGACATTAAGAATGCATATCACTGAGAATGCTTTGATTTCGTCAGAAGTGTTTTGTTGGTCAACATCATGGACATTCACCCAAGGCTGGAATTGAACCCGGGTCTCTGGCGCTCTAAGGCAGCAGTGCTAATCATTATGCCACCGTGCCTCAGCAAAGTGGAAGCACATACTCCACTCATCACAGGGCATTTACCAGCCACTGAGAAAAGATGACAAGAGATTAGGCTCACACAACAGCAGGATGTCGAGTACATGAAAACAAAAGAGCATTTCCAGAATGAATGCCCAGAAACTCTGAACAATCAATACTTGGCCGATATTTTAAGCTAAGGAAACATCTTACTATCATAAATGAATTCTTAGTTTTCAACAACAGGCTAGTTATCTCAAAACCTTTGACTGGACACTCGATGGAAGATCCACCAAGGTCACTTGGGAATAGCAAAATGAAGAGCAAGAACCCAACAGTCACTCCATTGAAGAGTTATACATAAATTTCATTTTGTGTGCAGGTCACATGAAGCGAAACAAATGATTTGCACCATCGATCTTTCCTACAAGGCAATGGGAGCATTGAGGAATGGATGTATTTGCATTTAAAGACAAAGTTATCATCGTCACTGATTACTACTCCTGATGATTTGAAGTGAGCGGATGGCACAGCAGAGGCAGTCATTACATCAGTACAAAGAATCTTTGTGACACATGGCACCTTGGACATTGTTGTGTCTGGCAATGGCCCTCAGTCCTCTAACGAGCCATTCCATAACCTTGCATTAGAGTATGGGATCATGCATTTGACCACTTTGCCCAGATATCCTCAGTAGAATGGAGAACCAGAATCAGCAGTTTAAACAATCAAGGAATTAATGAAGAAGATTGAAGATATTAATATAGCCCTTCAGGACCTCACCATGAAAGAAAAAATGGTCCCGCCATCAGAACTAATGACGGGATGCTGGCTGCAAACACAACTTCCAGTTTTAAAACAGACACTAACAACCTAACATTACCTCTGATGACCATGAGAGAGTCAAGAAGCAACAAAGAGATGGTCAAGCTTGTAATTTCAACTCAAATCACAGAGCCCAAGAGTTGAAAGTGCTAGAACCCAGGGAGAGAGTGTGGATACAAGATCAACAAGAGGAAAGGGTGGCACAGTGGCACAGTGGTTAGCACTGCTACCTCGCAGCGCCAGAGACTCCGGTTCAATCCCGGTCTTGGGTCACTGTCTGTGCGGAGTCTGCACGTTCTCCCCGTGTCTGCATGGGCTTCCTCCAGGTGCTCCAGTTTCCTCCCACAGTCCAAAGGGACAAAAGAGGACCGGAAAGAGGACTGCTGAGACCCTCCCCCCCTTTCTGAATAGTCAAATCGTTGCCAAATTGGGATCGCCATGTATTCTCATTGTTGATGCTTCCCCCCAGTTTGCTCTGCCACGTTAAGTAGTTGTGACAGCCAGTTGGGAAGTTTGTAATTTTCCACCTCAGCTTTTGTCTATTTTCTGACTCTTGGTTGGAAGGCGGGGGGAAAGTTATTCCTGCCTACCCTTGGTGCCTCCTAGCAATAGCGATGGTGCAGTTGTGCTGAAGACTATCTTTCCATGTTGATCACTAACTGTGCACAACACAGTTTGGAGACAAGGTAATAGAAGATTTTCTTTAGTAAACCATGTTTATTTATGCATTGTCTCATACAATAGCTGCAAGCTAATGCAAACATGAATTGCTGCAACAGGACTTCCAACTCAGTAGAACATACCATCTATTATAAAGGCTGATTGCATTTCCACTGACTCTATCATCTTCACAAATGGGAAGTGTGAAGAGAGGAATCAAGTAAGAAATCAATTAAAGGGATCAAAAGATATAAAGAAAAGGAGATAGAAGAAGAAAGAACGTCTTTGACTATTTGGGGCATAGATAGGATAAGCGTACATTGGTGCAGGTGATTGGTGGGTGATTTTCTCATCCCGCCCACCACGGGAATTGGAGCGGGCAGGGGGGCGGACCATGAAAAGGTCAGTTGATCTTGGGCGGAATTTTGCGGTTTTGGGGCGAGTGCGGTCATATAATCCCGCTGATGGTCTTTTTCCCAGGGAAGGGGAATTGAAAACTAGAGGGCAAAGGTTTAAGGTGAGAGGGGAAAGATTTAAGAGGGACCTAAGGGGCAACGTCTTCACGCAGAGTGCGATGAGTGTATGGAATGAGCTGCCAAATAAAGTGGTTGAGGCGGGTACAATAGCAATATTTAAAAAGCATTTGGATAAGCACATGGATGGGAAAGGATTAGAGAGATATGGGCTAACTGTGGGCAATTGGGACTAGCTGGGAGGGCACCATGGATCTGTTGGGCCGAAGGGCCTGTTTCTGTGCTGAATTGCTCTATGATTCTATTTAACTTGTGAAGCGGTCACATTGATTTTAGCACAAGCGACCAAACCATATGAATGTTTGTGTGTGTGTGTGGGGAGAAGGATACTGGGATGGAAGGTCTACTCACTTTCACATAAAAGGGCCACATCTGTTTCTCAGCAGGAGGAGATCAGTTGTAACAGTTTGCAATTCCGCTTCCATTGAGTTTTTTCCAAAGGCCATCCTCGGTCATTTGAAAAACATAATTTTTGTATGATTATATGGTTCATTATTCTTTTGATTTCAATTGCTGGTCTGGTCCTGGCATGTAAACCAGTGCAGCTGAAAGTCTTTAGCAGTGCCTCTAGAGCGACCTTTCTGTCCTGTTAGTTGCCTGATAAAGGGAGGTGCAATGAAAAGAGGCATAGAAAAAGGGGGAAGCTTGAAAATCAAACAGCAGGGAGAATTCTCCCACCCGGGACTAAGTCCCGTGGAACGTGGAGTATTCCTCGCTGCGGAGGCTGGCGGAAAAACCACACCAAATCTTCCAGCCCCGACCTCATTAATTGTGCACATTGGGGGGGGTTGTGGTGTATTCCGTGGTGGGGTCTACATGATGGTGCGTGTCCCGCCGTCATATATCTGGTTGCCATATTGAAACTTTGCCCAACATCACTGACCCGCTGTTGGAGAAAGATGGCCTCCTGAAAAAGAAGATGGATCTCCGAGAACACTCCGAAGCTAGAAGATCCACGATGACACTGAAACGGGAAGATCCACCTTTAGATGCTCCCCCCCATTCAGAGCTGTGGTGTTCAAGGGTCCAGGGTTGCTGGCGGTCTCCAACCTGAATTCTGGAGGTGAGTCCTGACTTCTGCAGGCCACATTGTTCCAGACGTGTTCTGAACTGACGTTCTTTCCCACTGGGGTTGTAGAGGATGGGGGGTGAGGACATGATTTCCGCCAGGCTTTCATATGTATCCCAATTAGCCCTGTGTCTTGCATTTCTTGTGTTCACTTTTTTTCTTCTTAAACATGCATTTCCATTTCATTGTCCAATTTGATAAATAGCAACAGTGGGAAGAGGGTGAAAAATTCTTCATGACTTAAAAACAAACTTAGTAATTGTAGCATTCTAAATCTTCAGGTATCTCTGTGAACACAGTTACAATATGCAAAAGATGAGTGTTAAGCATGTACAATTTTTCCATTATCTGAAGTAATTACTAACGCCACAACATGCAGCATGATCTTTTAAAGCTACTTTGGGCTCTTTGTTCACAGGTCTGTCCAGAAGAGAGACGACAGGAGAGCATCAGGATAATTAAACCCCAACCTTTACACAATGGCAATTGTAAGCACAGAATTCACATGACCATCATCTTACGGTGTCATCTCAGTACTCCATTAAGCCCAATCCCAAAAGCAAAGCAATGGGAGTGAATTGATTCTACCCAATGCTTAGTCCGAAGCAGCTTTAGCATGACCAAGAAAGTGTTCTGCTCCCTGATCCTCTTACTCATGCCGCATATGGAAGCATGGGAGCAGCACACACTAAAAACTCCAAAGTATTGGGCAATGGAGCAGCAAAGATGCCCGATGTGCCTTGATGTCAGGCATTGGATATATACTTGAGAAGATGACATTTGGTAGGGTTATGGGCAAAAAAGGGGAATGGGTCGAACTAGATAACTTTTTCAAAGACCCAGCACATGCACAATGAGCCAAACAGTCTCCCTGCTGTGCTGTATCATTCTATGTTCTTTTGCCACTCTGGTATTCTGGAAGGCAAACAGCAAGGATCATTCCGAATGCCACCAGATGTGACATTTTGTTCCCTCATCCAAATCATTAATATGTATTGTGAATAGCTGGGGTCCCAGCACCAATCCCTGTGGCACCGCACTAGTTACTACCTGCCAATTTGAAAAGGACCCATTGATTCCTACTCTTTGTTTCCTCTCTGCCAACCAGTTTTCTATCCATCTCAATATGCAAAGAACAAAGAAAATTACAGCACAGGAACAGGCCCTTCGGCCCTCCAAGCCTGCACCGACCATGCTGCCCAACTGAACTGAAACCCCCGATTCTTCCGGGGACCATATCCCTCTATTCCCATCCTATTCATGTATTTGTCAAGATGCCCCTTAAAAGTCACTACTGTATCTGCTTCCACTACCTCCACCGGCAACGAGTTCCAGGCACCCACTACTCTCTGTGTAAAAAATCTGCCTCGTACATCTCCTTTAAACCTTGCCCCTCGCACCTTAAACCTGTGCCCCCTAGTAATTGACTCTTCCACCCTGGGAAAAAGCTTCTGACTATCCACTCTGTCCATGCCTCTCATAATCTTGTAGACTTCTATCAGGTCGCCCCTCAACCTCCGTCGTTCCAGTGAGAACAAACCAACTTTCTCCAACCTCTCCTCATAGCTGATGCCCTCCATACCAGGCAACATCCTGGTAAATCTTTTCTGTACCCTCTCCAAAGCCTCCACATCCTTCTGGTAGTGTGGCGACCAGAATTGAACACTATATTCCAAGTGTGGCCTAACCAAGGTTCTATAAAGCTGCAGCATGACTGGCCAATTTTTAAACTCAATGCCCCGGCCGATGAAGGCAAGCATGCCATATGCCTTCTTGACTATCTTCTCCACCTGCATTCCTGAGAGTAGGAGGTTCAGAGTGGGTGAGTAGGGGGAGATGGAGGCGATGTCTGTCGTGGTAAATGAAAGGAAATAGTGGGGGGAGGAATGCTCAGGGTGCAAGTGCAAGGAGATAGGTGAGATAGCAGTGGCAGGATCAGACAGAGTCAGCATGGATTTATGATGGGGAAATCATGCTTGACAAATCTGTTGGAATTCTTTGTGAAGATGTAACTAGTAGAGTTGTCAAGCGGGAGACCTTTCAGAGACCTGTGTACCTGTACACCCAGATCCCTTTGCCTATCAATACTCTTAAGGGTTCTGCCATTTACTGTATATTTCCTATCTGTATTAGACCTTCCAAAATGCATTACCTCACATTTGTCCGGATTAAACTCCATCTGCCATCTCTCTGCCCAAGTCTCCAACTGATCTATATCCTGCTGTATCCTCTGATGGTCCTCATCACTATTCGCAAATCCACCAACCTTTGTGTCATCCGCAAACTTACTAATCAAACCAGTTACATTTTCCTCCAAATCATTTATATATATTACAAACAGCAAAGGCCCAGCACTGATCCCTGAGGAACGCCACTTGTCACAGCTCTCCATTCAGAAACGCACTCTTCCACTGCTGCCCTCTGACTTCTTTGATCGAGTAAGAGTTTTAACAACAGGTTTATTTGGTAGCAAATACCATTAGCTTTCTTCTTTGATCGAGCCAGTTTTGTATCCACCTTGCCAGCTCACCTCTGATCCCATGCGACTTCATCTTCTGCACCAGACGTCACCTTCTGCACACTTCCCCCAATCCCATGCACTTTAATCTTGCACAATAATCTCTTAGGTGGGACTATGTCAAACACTTTCTGAAAGTCCAAATATACCACATCGACTGGCTCCCTCTTGACAACTCTACTAGTTACATCTTCAAAGAATTCCAACAGATTTGTCAAGCATGACTTCCCCTTCATAAATCCATGCTGACTGTCTGATCCTGCCACTGCTATCTCACCTATCTCCTTGCACTTGCACCCTGAGCATTCCTCCCCCCACTATTTCCTTTCATTTACCACGACAGACATCACCTCCATCTCCTCCTACTCACCCACTCTGTACCTCCTACTCTCAGAATGATTGCAACCCTTCACTTCCTCGTGCCTTGCTCCTCTTGCCCCCGGCACCTGCACTATTCTACCATGACAGGCACATTATCAGCACAGCTCACAACACTGTCATTGACCCCATCCTCTCTTTCTTGAAGGAGAAGTTTTCTCAGATGAGGAGGGCAACTATGGGCGGAGAAGCCAGAAGCCTTCAGCTTCCCCTCCCCCGACTCAAAGAGGAAATTACAGGCTGAGGGCGCTGCTGAGTGGCTACTCTGGAGAGGATGTTGCGCAGGATTGCAACATTCCCTCCAGTGCACCATTTTGTTTAATGCTTCTACCCCACCCTCACTAAGTCTGTATGGCAGTGTTCACAAACCCTTTTAGCTGTCACTATTCTCTCTCTGCCCTCCATGTTGTGGGGACAGCACGGTGGCACGGTGGTTAGCACTGCTGCCTCACGGCGCCAGGGACCCGGGTTCGATTCCCGGCTTGGGTCACTGTCTGTGTGGAATCTGCATTTTCTCCCCATGTCTGTGTGGGTTTCCTCCGGGTGCTCCGGTTTCCTCCCACAGTCCAAAAGACGTGCTGGTTAGGTGAATTGGCCATGCTAAATTCTCCCTCAGTGTACCCGAACAGGCACCGGAGTGTGGCGACTAGGAGATGTTCACATTTGATGCGGAATTGCCAAACATACATCCAGAGAAAATTAGTGATTCATCCCTTCGAAACTAAATCCAGCAGCGTTCAAAATACATTCCATCAACATGAGATCAAAAGCTTTGTTTTCCTGATGATAATTTTCGCCTTTCAAATAGATAAATTCAAAGCATGTTTTACTTTTAAATAAAACTAAAATACAGTTGACAAATTATAAATTGAACAGATGAACATGCTATACTTTTCAAAGGAGGGAGATTCTTTGTTTTATTGCATGATAGGCAATTTATTTTCTTGAATTGCTGTTGATCACATCACAAAACATTCTTTCCACGTGAAAAAGTGTTACTCTGACATTTCTTTTCAGCCGCTCGATACCTTTTTGCCACTGAAAAGAATATTTGGAACAATATCAACTCCTTAGTTCTGCTAAGAGCTCCTTCATGCTCTTCCCTCTCGATACATATTTGCCCCCAAATAAGTAAACAGGAGAAGAAGCCAGTACGGGTCTCACTGCTGGGAATTTCATGTCGCTGGGAATATTTTAGGGATTTGTTTCAGGAAGGCAACAACTCGGATCATAGTGTCAAGGTTGCTCGTGATCTACAGCTTAAGGTGTAACCAGATCCAAATATCACAGTTACCCCAGTGGCACCCATCGGATTTCTCAAGGTGATGACAAGTGCAACATATTGGAGGAAGATGATGGATGATGTAAGTATTCCATGTGCTATCATTGTTGGGGGTAAAACTTAAAGAGGAAGCTTAATGTATCCAGGCAGCATCGATAAAAACTCAGCAAAGTGAATAAAATCCTGAACAAGTGTCTAAAACAACATGCAAGTTAGAAGAACCCATAGTCAAGTTGTACAACGTTCTGGCCAGAATCGATGCTGAGTGACATGTCATAGAATCCCTAAGGTGCAGAAGGAGGCCATTCGGCCCATCGAATCTGCACTGACAACAATTCCACCCAGGCCCTATTCCCGTAACCCCACGTATTCACTCTGCCAATCCCCCTGACACGAAGGGGCAATTTAGCAGAGTCAATTCTAAACTGCTCATCTTTGGATGTTGAGTAACAGTTTTCAGGATTCAAGGGAGGCGTTCCAAAACAGGGGTAATCCAGAGAAGGAGCACAAAGCTAGTTCATTTGAGAGAAGACAAAGTTGTGAAGAAGGGCATGTGGAAAGGTAGCACTGGAGAAATAATGGTAGAGCGGAGTAAACGACAGTCGGTGGTATTGGAAAAGTAGATCCAAAATAGCGCTTTAAACTAATCAGGGAGAGGAAGACAAAGGGAGACAGCTCGCTATAGTAAGAGTCAAATTTCAAAGTCAGGAAGTTCTTCTTCATGTAAAGACAGGACAGTAATTAAGATATATTTCTGGGCAGGGTAGCAGTACAAGAGGAAACTCTGTATCATTTGCGATCAAAGATTGTGGTCTCTTCCTGGATGGATGGTCCAAGATGGGTCTAATAGAATCCATTCTCTGCACCTATCTTGTGTTCTTGTGAAGTGATTTTTGCTGGCATAATGTGAGAAACTGCTGCTTTTTACTACACACAATTGACCAATGCATTCTCCTGCTGAATGTCTGTTACTGTCCAAAAGCTTACGAAGAGGGAACAAAATCAAAGTTTTGGTAGATGTTATTATAGACAGTGACTATTATAATGTGGTTGTTCTCAAGCATATATGTGAGGGAAGTGATATTACTTTGACAATATTGACCTGAAGAGTCGGGACAATTCCCGGCTCCATGAACTCAACCTGGGAGAAAGTGCCTCAGATGTTCATTCCGGGGACTGAGTGGGGTTGTAGAGGGTTGGTGAAAGTGGGAGTTCACCTTGGAAAGGTGTGAAAGTTGCCTGGTGCGTGGGTGGGCTGGGCAAAAGGCCACCTCGGTGCTCCAGCTATGACAGAAAGAAAATAAAAGCAGCCCTCTCGCCCTCACAATTCACACCCCCTCAACACTCCCTATGTTCCACCCATGCCAGCCCATGCCACCTCATGCAACCCACCCCCTCAGGCCCTTCACAGTGTCCATTCCTATCTATTCCTTTCCATCCCATGGCTCGTCAAGCTCCATGCCAACCTATGCCACTCTATCATACTCGTGGCTTTTCATACCTTACTTGCCACCAAAATGCCCACTTCCCCGCCCCCATATCTTCCATGCCAACCCATGCTCCTTCACCCACCCCCATGGAACTTAATAACTCCTATGCCAACTAAATGCCAACTTATGCCAACCCATTCCCATCCACTAACCTTTACCGTCACACTCTCCATGCCAAATCATCAAATATCCACCATGGGAAGATCTCAGGAGCTATGCTGAGATTAAATAAAGTTTTTAGTGTCTATTGATGAATTCACTATTTTTAAAAAAAATCCTCATTGACAGAAATTCATTCAATTCATTTCACTTCCTTTAATCAATTATAAAAAACAAGCATATGTTTTCACATTCCCACTTCAAAGAGCTTATAATCACTTGGCGCTGTCGATTAAACTGTGAACTGATAGACACACCGCTGTGATAAATTTACATTATAAAATCTGTCATGCAGAACCAGTCCTATAATGGAAGCCCTCAGGGTTATGTTAACAAAGAGTGTGAAACAGTGAGCATTGATTTTTCTAACACTCAGGCAGCTCCTTTCAAATCTTTAAAGTCAGCAGATTTAAATGCCATGACAGCTTGATAGTTCTCTTTCACAGCAACCTTTGATAATTCTCTGCACAGCTCCCTTAACAGGTCCAATGAGCTTATGCACATTCATGTCTACTTTTAACAATCCCAAAGGCTGACCTCTCCAAAAGATGTCTTGGGACCATATGCAAAAGGGTGCTTCACCTTTCCAAAAGGGTACTCTACTTCTCCAATAAACTCCACTAAGTTCAAACCTTCTCCTACCAGGTCTAAAGTTCACAAGTCACGTTTTGGACATTACAGTGGCGGAAATCAGATCTGACTGAGGAAGCTGCACTTTTACAGGTACAGGTGCCTCCATGAGGTGTTTAGAACCTGCCGCCATAACTTGCTGCAAAAATGGCAGGACTGGGTTTTGGAAGCGGGACTTGCAGATTCATGCCTTCGGAGCCTTTTTTTCCTCAGAGAGAGACAGAGAGAGGCTCTCCTTCTGTGCAAAAATTCAGGCCACTGAGATTTTTGCTGGTGGATTACATTTGTAGCAGCAAGGTTATTGTTGTTCGTACGTTTGCACCAAGGCAGCAGTTTGACAATGAATTTGCAATCCACCTTCTAGATTGTGAAGTGACTGAGATTGCAGAACAATCAAGATACTGCTCTCACTAGTATTATTCAGCATTAGGTTTCTCTATCTACTCTTCAATAAACGCAATTGTGCACAGCGGCACAGTGGTTAGCATTGCTGCCTCACAGCACCAGGGACCCAGGTTCAATTCTGGCCTTGGGTCACTGTCTGTGTGGAGCTTGCATGTTCTCCCACTGTCTGCGTGGGTTTCCTCCGGGTGCTCCAATTTCCTCCCACAGTCCAAAGATGCACAGGTTAGGTGGATTGACCATGGTAAATTGGCCTTTGGTGTCTCAAGATATGTAGGTTAGGAGGATTAGTCATGGTAAATGCATAGGTTTATAGGGATAGGGGGGAGGGTGGGCCTCGTGTAAGTTGATCTGTCGGAGAGCCGGTGCAGGCTCATAGAATCTTAGAATCTCTACAGTGCAGAAGGAGACCATTCAGCCCATTGAGTCTGCGCCAACTCTCTCTGACAGAGCATCTTATTCAGGCCCTTTCCCCCGCCCTATCCCGGTAACCCCACACGATGGCCAATCAACCTAACCTGCACATCTTTGGACTGTGGAAGGAAACTGGAACACGCGGAGGAAACCCACATAGACATGGGGAGAATGTGCAAACTCCACACAGACAGTGACCCGAGGCCGGAATCGAACCCTGGCGCTGTGAGGCAGCAGTGCTAACCACTGTGCTGCCCTGATTGATAGGCCAAATGGCCTCCTTCTACCCCATTGGGATTCTATGATTTATCACTTGTCATGTGGTGTTCTAAAAGTCTTTGGAGTGAGTGGGCTCATGAAGCTAAGCCGAAGTCTTCTCCAATACTCTTTGAGCACCTCAGTTGGGTTTTGTTTCTCACAGGCAAAGGGGATCAACCATCTTTTTTAAAAAAAAACACCCAGCTTGATTTTATCTCTGCTGATGAGAAAATCAGGGCAGAGGTTAATTTTTTTAACCCCAGTCCTGGCTGCTCCTTTTGGCAATGAGCAATTAGCTTATTTTGCAAACAAAATTTATCTGATGGTTGCCATTAGCACAACTTGAATGTAAATTGAAAATAAATTAGTGTTTTAAAAAAATTTTATTTATTAGTGTCACAAGTAGGTCTACATTAACACTGCAGTGAAGTTACTGTGAAAATCCTCTGGTTGCCACACTCCTGTTTGGGTACACTGAGGGAGAATTTAGCATGGCCAGTGTGCTGAACCAGCACATCTCTCAGACTGTGGGAGGAAAGTGGAGCACCCGGAGGAAACCCATGCAGACACTGGGGGAACATGCAGACTCCGCACAGTGACCCAAGCTGGGAATTGAACCCAGGTCCATGGCGCTGTGAGGCAGCAGAGCTAATCACTGTGCCTCTGTGCGCCCCCATAAAGTATATAAAGTCAAGTGGAATTAGCAGGTCAATAAACGTAAAGGTCTACTTAGGTGAGTCATGCATGATGGGACAAATCAGAATAGATTCAACTTTACTATAAATATTTGCGTTCCAGCCACTCACACAATGGCTCAGGATTGAAGGCAAACAACTCATCCCGTGTTTCACCAGCTTGTCCAGGGCAATAAAATATCTGGGTCATGTTAACTGTTTGGACAGCTGTGCAAGGTTAAAAATGAATAATCCAGCAGCCAAGACAAAAAACAAGCATAGGATGTCAGCAAAACAATGAAGCAATTGTTGCGGTTTCACTACCCGGAATGTAACAATACAAAAAGAAAATGGTGCAACGAACATGAGCTTTCTCTGCACAGTGGGAGATGAAGGAGGAGAATGTGTTTTGACAGCGATGTGAGACAAGCTATGTTTATGCTGCCTGATAAATCACCATTGTTTAAAAAAGGTTTCAAAAGAAATCCGGGAAATTATAGGCCAGTAAGTTTGACGTCGGTGGTGGGCAAGTTATTGGAAGGTGTGATAAGGGATAGGATCGACAAATATTTGGATAGATAGGGACTTATTAGGGAGAGTCAACATGGCTTTGTGCGTGGTAGGTCATGTTTGACCAATTTATTAGAGTTTTTCGAGGAGGTTACCAGGAAAGTGGATGAAGGGAAGGCGGTGGATGTTGTCTGCCTGGATTTCATCAAGGCCTTTGACAAGGTCCCTCATGGGAGGTAGTCGCTAGGTATACATGGGGAGGTAGTAAATTGGATTAGACACTGGCTCAATGGAAAAAGCCAGAGAGTGGTTGTGGAGGATAGCTTCTCTGAGTGGAGGCCTGTGACTAGTGGTGTGCCGCAGGGATCGGTGTTGGGTCCATTGTTGTTTGTCATCTATATCAATGATCTGGATGATAATGTGGTAAATTGGATCAGCAAGTTTGCTGATGATACAAAGATTGGAGGTGTAGTGGACAGTGAGGAAGGTTTTCAAAGCTTGCAGAGGGATTTGGACCAACTAGAAAAATGGGCTGAAAAATGGCAAATGGAATTTAAGTAAGAAGTCTCACAACACCAGGTTAAAGTCCAATAGGTTTATTTGGTAGCAAATACCATAAGCTTTCGGAGCACTGCTCCTGCAGATATCCACTCCATCTGACGAAGGAGCAGTGCTCCGAAAGCTTATGGTATTTGCTACCAAATAAACCTGTTGGACTTTAACCTGGTGTTGTGAGACTTCTTACTGTGCTTACCCCAGTCCAACGCCAGCATCTCCACAAAATGGAATTTAACGCAGACAAGTGTGAGATATTGCACTTTGGAAGGACAAACCAAAGAAGAACGTACAGTGTAAATGGTAGGACTCTGAAGAGTGCAGTTGAACAGAGGGATCTGGGAATACAGGTACAGAATTCCCTAAAAGTGACGTCACAGGTGGATAGGGTCGTAAAGAGTGCCTTTGGTACATTGGCCTTTATAAATCGGAGTATCGAGTATAAAAGTTGGAGTGTTATGGTAAGGTTATATAAGGCATTGGTGAGGCCGAATTTGGAGTATCGTGTACAGTTTTGGTCACCTAGTTACAGGAAGGATGTAAATAAGGTTGAAAGAGTGCAGAGAAGGTTCACAAGGATGTTGCCGGGACTTGAGAAGCTGAGTTACAGAGAGAGATTGAATAGGTTGGGACTTTATTCCCTGGAACGTAGAAGATTGAGGGGAGATTTGATAGAGGTGTCTAAGATTTTGATGGGTATAGATAGAGTGAATGCAAGCAGGCTTTTTCCGCTGAGGCTAGGGGAGAAAAAAACCAGAGGGCATGGGTTAAGGGTGAAAGGAGAAAAGTTTAAAGGGAATATTAGGGGGGGCTTCTTCACGCAGAGAGTGGTGGGAGTGTGGAATGAGCTGCCGGATAAAGTGGTAAATGCGGGGTCACTTTTAACATTTAAGAAAAACTTGGACGGGTTCATGGATGAGGGGGGTGTGGAGGGATATGGTCCAAGTGCAGGTCAGTGGGACTAGGCAAAAAATGGTTCGGCACAGACAAGAAGGGCCAAGAGGCCTGTTTCTGAGCTGTAATTTTCTATGGTTCTATGGATTGAGGGAAGGCCGATATCTTCCCAGCATGAATATGGTATTATGTCTAAGCCCCCACATCATTTTTTGATGATTACAAAATTGGATTGAAGTAGATCGGGTGTCTTAGAATTTGTTTTGATTTGTAACAAATCTAAGAATTGACCCTGTTGGCTCTCCTTAATGCAGTGCTCAGCAGGAACCACACGGGCAACCAGTTTGCTCATCCTCATTTCTTTCCTTCAGGGGAGGTGGTGGCATGGTGGTATTGTCACAGGACTAGTAATCCAGAGATCCAGGGTAACGTTCTGGGGACCCGAGTTCAAATCCCATCACGGCAGATGGCAAAATTTGAATTCAATAAGAATATGGAATTAATAGTGCAATGATGACCATTGTCGATTTTTGTGAAAACCCATCTGGTTCACTAATGTCCTTCGGGGAAGGAAATCTGCTGTCCTTACCTGCTCTGACCTACTCCAGATCCACAGCAATGTGGCTGACTCTCAAATGACCTCCGAAATGAAGGGCAATTGGGGATGGGCAATAAATGTTGGCCCAGCCAGCGATGTCTGCATCCCATGAATTAATAACACAAAAACTCGCTTATAAAGAATGACTAAGTGAGCTAAATCTTAAAGATGGTCAGTTTTGTGATCCAGCAGACTGCAACCAAATTTTTAAAAAAGGAGAAACTTGGCTGGAAAGAGGGAGATGTTAAAAAATGGACTTTTGGCCAAAGTCAAATTCACAAACTTCTATGTGTTTAGTTAAAAGTTTCATTTAAGGCATTTTTTCACTGGGCAAAACAGATGCCGATCGGGTCTGAGATGATATTTGACACACAGGTTAGAATCTGAGGCACAACAATGGGCTTAAACATCCAATCACAAAAAAGAATTACCACTCAAGTCTTCTCCAATCTCTAAATTGTTGCCAATAAACTATCAGCAACCTCAAGGAAAGTAACTGATTCTACTCAAACTTCTTTCAGCACCCAGGTGTTTCCCTATTCTCTTTCGTCCAGAAACTTGCCGGTGTGTCCTCCGCCTGGAATCTACAGCCTGTACTCAGCTCCCCCTGCCCAATTCCCCACACAGTCCCCAAACTGCACCCATGGGCCCAAGACACCTATGCCCACTCCAACTAACATCATGCATTATCAATACCCTGCCTCCTCCTTTCAGCTACTATTTTTTAATTCATTCATGGGATATGGGCGTCGCTGGCTGGCCAGCATTTAATGCCCATCCCTAGTTGCCCTTGAGAAGGTGGTGGTAGGCTTCCTTCTTGAATTGCTGCAGTCCATGTGAGACTTTGTAGTGATTGATACAACTGAGTGGCTTGCTAGGCCATTTCAGAGGGCAGTTGAGAGCCAACCACATTGCTGTGGATCTGAAGTCACATGTAGGCCAGACCAGGTAAGGACGGCAGATTTCCTTCTCTGAAGGACATTAGTAAAATAGTCCCGAGTTCCCAGTTTCTTTCTTTCCAGTGTCTGTTACGCTAGCTATTGTATTCCAGGCTCAGTGCTTTTCCAGTGTATACTGATTGTTGTCTTTTGGTTTACATGGATTCATAGAATCGTAGAATCCCTACAGTGCAGAAGGAGGCCATTCGGCCCATCGAGTCTGCACCGACCACAATCCCACCCAAGCCCCATTCCTGTAACCCCACATATTTAACCTGCTAATCCCCCTAACACTAGCGTCAATTTAGCATGGCCACTCAACCTACTCGCACATCTTTGGACTATGGGAAGAAACCGGAGCACTTGGAGTAAACTCACGCAAACACTGGGAGAATGTGCAAACTCCGCACAGACAGTGACCCGAGGCTAGAATTGAACCTGGGTCCCTGGCACTGTGAGGCAGCAGTGCTAATCACTGTGCCACCGTGCCGTGGTCTTTCTGTACTCCTGGTCTTATGGTAGAGCACGGCAATTCAACTTATGAGTAAAGCCACATGTGTTAGCCCAAAGCGATGCCGGGATGCGTGCACAGTAAGAGTTTTAACAACACCAGGTTAAAGTCCAACAGGTTTATTTGGTAGCAAATACCATTAGCTTTCGGAGCGCTGCTCCTTCGTCAGATGGAGTGGATATCTGACCAAGGAGCAGCGCTCCGAAAGCTAATGGTATTTGCTACCAAATAAACCTGTTGGACTTTAACCTGTTGTTAAAACTCTTACTGTGTTTACCCCAGTCCAACGTCGGCATCTCCACACCACGGGATGCGTGCAGGCCAGAGGCAGTCGCAGTTGAAAGAGAAACACAAATAAAGAGCGTTACAGATTGAATAAGAAGTATCAAGCACAAAGCAATAAAACATTGAAAAGTGAGAAGTTTGTGGAATGCAAAGAGGAAGAAATTGAATGGGACCCAGATACAAAAGTTACGATACAGGAAACAGTGAGTATAAATACAGCAACAAAAAGAAATACACGCAATCATTTTTATTTTGTGAGTAATCGATACTGCGCAGGAACAGGTTATTATTTAATTAAACGTTTTGCGTTACTATGGTATATTGCCCCTGGATATAATAATACATGGTGCAATCCAGGATATAACACTCCAGCATGTCCTTCATATCGTCACAAGAAATGCCACAGGAGAGCCACTCATCATTTTACACTGCATCAGCCTGTGTCAGCTTGGAGCTAATTTTATAAGCACAAGCCAGACTCCACTGCAATTAATCAGACACGTCGATGCAAGACAACACTGATCATAAACTATACTTTTGAAAATAATATATTTTAGATGTTCATCTGTTAATAGTTGCTTGAACCACAAGTTACATCCATAAACAGAACTTTGCTGCCCGTGTCTTTATAGGTCCCATTTACCTGTCACCTCTGTGCTTACTATCCTATATTAGTTCCTGGTCAATCAATGCCTTGATTTAAAAAATGTTATCCTTGTTTCAACTCACTCCATGGCTTTGCCCTTCCCTATCTTTGTAATCTCTTCCAGTCTCATCTGGAGAGCAGTCCGATTTAAGTTGCCCTCCACCTTTGGTGGCCGTACCTTCAGCTGCCTAATGCTTAAGCTCAGGGAATGCCCCCCTAAATCTCTCCAATTTGCTACTTCTCTTTGTGTCAAGATGTTCTTAAAACTTCTCCCTTTTCAACAGGTTTTTGGCCACCTGCCCTAATATCACCTTATGTGGTTTGGAATCTAATTTTGTTTTATAACAGTTCTGTCAAGTGCCTTGCAATGTTTTATGGCATTAAAGGCACTGAATAAATATAAGTCTATTATAATTTTGAGGGACAGCAGTGGCGTAGTGGTATTGTCACTGGACTAAATCCAGAGACCCAATGCTCTGGGGACCCGGGTCCGAATCCCACCACAGCAGATGGTGAAATTTGAATTCATTAAAAAAAAATCTGGAACTAAAAGTCTATTGATGACCATCTAACCATCATCGATTGTTGTAAAAAAGAGTTCACGAATGTCATTTAGGGAAGAGAATTTGCTGTCCTTACTTAGCGTAATTTACATTTGACTCCAGATCCACAGAACTGTTGTTGACTCTTCAATGCCCTTGGGGATAGGCAATAAATGCTGGCCCAATCAGCAACACCCACATCCCTTGAAAAAATTGTTCTAAAAGAACAGAGTTAAACCAGTCGTATTGACTTTGGCCATTCACAGCTTTTTATCTATGGCTCACAACAGACTCCTGAGACTTTAGATTTTTGTTTTAACCTCAAAGTAAAGTTTATTTATTAGTCACAAATAGACTTACATTAACACTGCAATGAAATTACTGTGAAAATCCTCTAATCGCCACACTCTGACGCCTGTTTGGGTATACTGAGGGAGAATTTAGCATAGCCAATGCACCTAACCAGCACGTCTTCCGGACCATGGGAGGAAACCGGAGCACCCAGAGAAATCCCACACAGACATGGGGAGAACGTGCAGACTCCGCACAGACAGTGACCCAAGCCGGGAATCGAACCCGGGTCCCTGCCGCTGTGAGACGGCAGTGCTAACCACTGTGCTGCCCCTTGGTTTTGTGACCAAGCACTCTTTGAAGATTCCACCTTGCAACTGTCTACAATGTCATGGTTAAAGTTCAGAAGTTCCTTTGTGAGCAAACACAATGAGCAGGATTTTCCACACTTCCTGTGGTGTGTTTTGCGGTGGCGGAGGTGGCTGGCTATTGGCTGGCGGTGGGATCTTCCAGTCCTGCTGCTATCAACGGGGTCTTCCATTGTTTGCACTCTGTCGCTGGGGCACCCCTGGAAGATGCCGCCAGTGGGAACAGCCAGAAAATCCCGCCCAGAGAGGTTCTCAAGTTCTGTGGCATAACACATTGCAAGATTCTGGAGAATAATCTCCAAACAAGTTACTAGCTGAGGTTGTGGACTTAGCGAAGCACTTAGTGAATCCATGTAAAATATAGGAAACGGACTTTGGAATGGTGGTATGAAATTCTGGAATTTTCTCTTTTATTTTGAGAACTGCATTCCAGGAAACCATGTGGTTGTAATTTGGACCATTGGCTTATGGTGATTGAATAAGTTAAAATTCCATTTTCTGCCGTAAAAAATAACAGGAATTTTCAAATTTGGGATTTCATGGAAAAAATGCATGGAACTGTGTAACACCAGACAGACTCTAATCGCATGGGGACTCATCATATTATTTCTGGGATAACCTAGAATTATGAGGCTCACATATGTCAAGCTTCATGTTTAAGACTGGTGCACACTTACCATTAAGCTGGTCACACTGAATATGCTGGCCCATTGCAACTTAACCCATTGTTGTCAGGTATACAATCAGATATAAGTGGAAATGTTCAAATTTCTCATTTTAACGAATCCTCGACCTCCTAAGGTGAAGGTGACTTATTTACCCCAGTGAACGATGAAAAACAGCACCAAAGGAAACAGCACACAGGAGGTCTGTCGTGTCTGTGAACTGAACTGTTCATATTAGAAAAGCAATACATCAAAATCAAATGTGCTTTTGTTGGCATTGGAATAACGTCACCCACACAAAACGCCTGGACCTTCATCATCCAAAACATCAACAAACACTAAGCAATGCGGAGAAAAGCTGTAAGAACTCGAACAATGTCCATAAAAGTAAAAAACAGAAGACGCAGGAGCAGAAGCACTAAGATGTGACGGTCAAGCAAATACTCATGTTGCTGGAGCAAATGAAAAGCAAACACTTCAATCCCACACAGGGAGAATCAACACATACAGGAGGGTTCCAATTTGGCTAAGTATTATTTGCTGTCCTTTTTTGTTGCAGTTACTCATCTATAAGAAGTAGTCATATCTACGAAATATTAATGACGCCTTCTGCAATTAAGTATTGGAAATCAAATGCGTAGTGTTCTCATTGCTTCATCTGCTAAAAACATTAGTTTTATTACAACAGTGATACCACCTTGGGCACTATATAAATGCAAGTCCTTTCTTTCCTTATGGGTTATCTGGCTTCCAGGACAGCATTTTGACTGGAAAAAGAAAAGCTGTGAACCTGATCAAACCAAAATAAAGAAAAACAGAAAATGTTGGAAATATGCAGCAGGTTTAACAACCTCAGAAATCCCCTCTCCTTCTAAGTGAGTTGCTTTGCGTCTCTGGCCAATTTAATTTTATTTCAGTGTTTTGCTGTTTCAATGTTTGGCTTAACTTTGCAAGGAAAGTATTCATTCCCTTTGAAAATCAGATTGGCATGAAGTGTTTATTGGAGAATGGCAATACTATTGTCTGAATCTTGAAGAGCGAATGGTGCAGCTGTTGCCCGCATTGGAACAGCACACAGAACCCTACAAAGCACTGTTCTTGTCTGGGGCTGAGAGATAATGAATGATTTTCCAGTGCACACTTGCCATTAGAAATGTGTTTATTTTAAGCTGTAAGTGCACATCAAAATGTTTCTTCCCGTCAGCTAAACAAGCGCACATCTTATCCACCGATGGATGCAGCCTTTCATTCAAGGAACAATAAAGCATAGATTTGCACAGAAACTCATGGTTTAACAACAGCATTTGTCTTCGAGGTATTTATCTGGTAATTGCATAATTAGAGTGTAATTCTAGTTTTAGGTTAGTCCAGGGAATCATATGATTTGTATCCTGTTGCCAAGAAGACATATTTTACCCCAAGTACACAATTATTCTTATACAAGGAGAATGCTAACCTTCCAATTCTTGTCTTGCCGTCCAATGGAAAAGCTCTGCTCCAGGTTAATGAGTTTAGGAACAGCTGTCAATCATTAATGCTTAATCAAAGATCAACAGCAACCTTCTGTTAAACTTGCTTGGGGATTATGAGAATACACACGCATATCATTGAGTTTATAGTTGAAGTGATTATTCTTGGCATTCCCATTTAATATTGGTGTTTGACACTTGAGAAATATTTCAGTACATTAACAGAGAGTTAAACTATCAGGGTTCAAATTATTCCAAGGGATGCAGAATCATGAACTGGAAAAGAGCACCAACATTTCTTCCAATTTTCACCTCTTCACGTGGTCCTCCACTGACTCTTCCCCCTTCCCTTCCTCAACCTATTCCTGAAATGGAGTCAGAGAAACTATCAACCAATAATTGTGATAAGTCCATTTGACTCCCACAACTACCTTGACCACACCTCAGACCCTGCTCCCTGCAAGGACTCATTTCCATTCTCCCAGTTCCTCCATCACATCTGATCTGATGATACACGCTTTTGCTTCCAATATGCCTATTTTTTCCTCATCTGAAAACATCCATCACCCCCACAACCACTATTGACAGGATTCTCGATCCAATCCATTCATGCGTTTATACTCCCACCCTTCCCACTCAATGCATTTTCCCCTCACCTTCCTTTTTAGCATTCCAAAAGAACCATCCACTTTGTGACCTTCTGGCCCACATCTCAATAGCCTTAATATAACCCTGCAAACTTTCCCTAGCACCTTCCCATGAAAGCACAGAAGATGCAACACCTTTCCTTTTGCCTCTCCCCTCCTCCCCATCCAAGGCCCCAAATTAATTGGAAGTAATGGATTGGCTATGCTAAATTGCCCCTTAGCATCAGGGGGACTAGCTGGGGTAAATAAATGCAGTTATTGCTTGGGTGGGACTGAGGCCAGTGCAGACTTGATGGGCTGAATGGCTTCCTGCTGCACTGCAGGATTCAATGATTCGCAATGAAAGAGTGATTTACTTGTACATTCAGTTTGGTACGCTGGATTTGCTGCTTAGTCTCCCTCACACAGGGCAGGCCAAATACAGATTGGATAATCACTTTGTAGGATACCTCCATTTGGTCCATAGGCACGAGCCAAGCTCACACACCTCTCATTTTAGTCTTCCACCTTGCTCCCACTCTGATCTTACTATCCTTGGCCTGCTACAGTGTTCCAATGGAGCTCAAGGTGAGATTGAGGAACAACATCTCATCTTTCAGTTCAGCATCTTCTGGAATTAACACTGAATTCAACAATTTCAGATTTCTGTTCCATTTTGTTTCCTTTATCTTTCCTGTTTTTGGTCTTTTTTGTTTTACTCGTTCAGATCACTTTCATATGGCAGTTTATAATGATACACTTTCACAGACTTCTTTATAAACACAAAAACTATTTACTAATAAGAAAAACTGTACTGAGATCAGCACAGTTCCCTGATCCCCTACATGTCTTCTGCCTAAGAGAGGACTCCACCCCCTGAGGGTGATTGTCCACTCTGAGTCCCAATTGGTTCCCCAAGCCAGGTGACCCTTTTCTACCATGTTGCCCTTAAAGGGACAATCACCACATCCCTCCCCAATTTAATTTCTTTATACAATCTTCAATAACTAAGTTACTCTGTCTTAAATTCTAACTAAACATTATACACGTAAGTTGGACAATTATAAATTGAGTCTTGAAGGGGTTTTGCTGTTTCTTGTACAGCGGTATAATTCTTTTGTCTGAGATGTTTTCACGGGATTGACATTAACAGGATCTGCAAGGAGGGGCACTCCTGGCACAGGCAGTTCATTACTACTCATTTCCATCAGTTGTGTCTTTAACAAGTCGATCAGGTATTTCAGAGCTTACAGGTTCAAAAACATTTCTTGATGGCTGGAGCATCTCTCTACTCCTCAAGGAGTAGATGATTTGTCCCTCCATGTCTAATGGGTACGATAGGCGTCCGGTCACCAAGATAATAATTCTGGAGATCCAACTTGATCTGCGACTGTAGTTTCATATTACGTACTTAATATGGGTTTTTTTATTCTTGCAGTTGTGATGGGTCATTGATGAGATCCTGAGGCATGTGTGTTTCAACATCAACGCTTAGACTGGCAGGCTTTAACTATGTACAGTTCCAAATATAGTCTTGCATGGAACTCTTCCACACAGGCTTGCTGCTTACAGAGTTCTTTCCGAGACTGTTCTCTGATCATGTGATTACATTCATCACTCTGCGGGTGGTGTCACTCTCCAGTCCCACGTTGACCCTTGCTCTGCTGAGTGCCTTACATTATAATACATTCAGGCACATATCATCAGAGTACAACAAAGTCTTATGTCTTGACAGTTCTTTCACAATCTCGGTCTGTCATGTGTGAAGAAATGGTCATGGTTCTCTGTTTCTGGTACTTAGGTTGTGTGATAAAGTTTCTTCTCTTTCCAACATTTCAATTCAGCATCTTTTTTCATCGACCATTTTATCATATTGATTGTTGCGCTTTTCTATTAGTGTGAGCACTTCAGTCATTTTGTTCTGACATTTACAAAGAAAACAAAGAACAAAGAACAATACAGCACAGGAACAGGCCCTTCGGCCCTCCAAGCCCGCGCCGCTCCCTGGTCCAAACTAGACCATTCTTTTGTATCCCTCCATTCCCACTCCGTTCATATGGCTGTCTAGATAAGTCTTAAATGTTCCCAGTGTGTCCGCCTCCACCACCTTGCCTGGCAGCGCATTCCAGGCCCCCACCACCCTCTGTGTAAAATATGTCCGTCTGATATCTGTGTTAAACCTCCCCCCCTTCACCTTGAATCTATGACCCCTCGTGAACGTCACCACCGACCTGGGGAAAAGCTTCCCACCGTTCACCCTATCTATGCCTTTCATAATTTTATACACCTCTATTAAGTCTCCCCTCATCCTCCGTCTTTCCAGGGAGAACAACCCCAGTTTACCCAATCTCTCCTCATAACTAAGCCCCTCCATACCAGGTAACATCCTGGTAAACCTCCTCTGTACTCTCTCCAAAGCCTCCACGTCCTTCTGGTAGTTTGGCGACCAGAACTGGACGCAGTATTCCAGATGCGGCCGAACCAACATTCTATACATCTGCAACATCAGACCCCAACTTTTATACTCTATGCCCCGTCCTATAAAGGCAAGCATGCCATATGCCTTCTTCACCACCTTCTCCACCTGTGACGTCACTTTCAAGGATCTGTGGACTTGCACACCCAGGTCCCTCTGCGTATCTACACCCTTTATGGTTCTGCTATTTATCATATAGCTCCTCCCTACATTATTTCTACCAAAATGCATCACTTCGCATTTATCAGGATTGAACTCCATCTGCCATTTCTTTGCCCAAATTTCCAGCCTATCTATATCCTTCTGTAGGATTTACGTTGGAATTCTACCGCCCCGCCTGCCACAGAATCGGAGCGAGGGAGTGGTGAACAACAGAAATGTCCATTGACCCCGGGTGGGAATTTCCAGTCTCGCTCGAGCGAGGCCGTTAAATCCCACCCTTAATCTCAGGTTCTTTCTCTATCTGAACTGATGATTCTGCTGTCAATTTCAATATTGTTTTTTTACCCCTTCTGTTAATTTCCCATTGCCAAACTTCCTTCTTTAAGGTCTTATTCTCCTGCATAATTCTTCATTGGACTTGTTCTAATTTTCTAGTTGCTTTTTCATGGAGTTCAGCTTATTCTCTGTTGTCTCATTAAGGTCTCTTTCTTCCAAACTTCATTTTGTAAATGTTTGTAACTTTTTTTTCAAGTTTGCTGTCAGTCATTTCATCTTGTTTTAATGTATTCTCCAGGGTTTTAATTCTTTGTCCTGATTCCTCTTTACGTTCAATAGATCCTAGTTTCTTGTGAAGTCTTTAATTTCTTTTGAGGGGAATCCATCATGCTTTTACTGGACAGATACATTTCACAAATGTTTTAACTTCAGCTAAACCCTTTTGGTTTCATTGTTGGGCAGGTCAACTCTGACAAAGTGTTGACTTGTTTCCATTCTGCAATTCTCGTATTGCACTTCTTGTGGGTCTTTCAATACCCTTCTTCTGGGGTATTTCAGTGGCCTCCCTCTGGGGTCTTTCATTGCTCTCTTTTGGGGGTCTTTCATTGCCTTCTTTCGGGGGCCCCCTTTTACCTACTTTCTGGGTCTTCTCTTGCCTCCTTTGAGATCTTCCATTGCTTCTTCCTCTGGAGTCTTCATTGCCTCTTCTGAGGTCTTCCGTTGCCTCTTCCATGAGGTCTTCATTGCCTCTTCCTTGAACCTTCATTGCCTCCTCTGAGGTCTTGCATTGCCTCTTCCTTGAGTCTTCATTGCTTTTGGACCTTTTTTGAGAGTTGCCCTCTATCTGTGGTCTTCTCCAATTTTTGTACAACTGAAGAATGTTTTTTATGACTAAATGAACTGGCACAATTAAAACTGTTCATTTCAGACTAAGACAAATTGCTGGAGATTGGAGTTTGCCAGATAATGTGGGAAAGTGCCGTTGAGGTAGTCAATCAGGCATTGGATCATGGAATGGCTACAGTACAGAAGAAGGCCATTTCTCCTTTAATGTCTATGCTGACTCTCTGAAGCAACAATTCACTTAGACCCACTCAGACCTGCAAATTTTACCTTTTCATAATAATCCAATTCCCACTTGAATGCTTCATTGAACCGGCATCCACCTCAGACAGTGCATTCCAGATCCTAACCACTCACCGCATGAAAAAGGTTTTCCTCATGTTGCCATTGCTTCTTTTGCCAATTGCCTTTAATTTGTGTCCCCTCGATTCTCAATCCTTCTACCAATTTACTATTCACCATTCATCTTGTTTTCCCTTGCTTCTGTATCCAGTCCTGACTCCAGCCAGAATGTATATCCTCTTTAACAGTTGCAGGCTGCTTAAGGAATGCATGATAGCTTTAAGTGGTAATACGCTCTGTTATGTCGGTGACACAGTGGTTAGCACAGCTGTCTCACAGCTCCAGGGACCTGGGTTCGTTTCCTGGCTTGGCTCACTGTCTGTGTGGAGCTTGAATGTTTTCCCCGTGTCTGCGTGGGTTTCCTTCAGGTGCTCCGGTTTCCTCCCACAATCAAAAGATGTGGGGGTTAGGTGCACTGGCCATGCTAAATTGCCCATTAGCATTCCCAGGATGCGTCGGTTAGAGGGATTAGCCATGGTAAATATGTGGGGTTATGCGGATAGGCCTAGGTGGGATTGTTGTCAGTGCAGACTCGATGGGCCGAATGGCCTCCTTCTGCACTGTAGTATTTCTATGGTTTCTAGTGGGTGTGTGCCCCTTTAAGAGAACAGGTTAGGTCACCCAGGGCACAAGCTACACCCTGGTTGGAATTTGCTTGGGTAGTCTTGTACTGACTGCAACTACACAATGTTGAATAAACCGTTTCTGTTCATTTTACACTACTTACCTTGTGGTCTCCTTATAGTCCATATTTAGACCTCATACACAACAACTAACTATGAGGCTGAGTCATGAGCCACAGGCTGTGTGTTTCTGCCGGGAAAAAGGGAGGAAGATCAGATAGAATCGTAGAATCCCTACACTGCAGAAAGCGGCCATTTGGCCTATCGAGCCCAAACAGGCCCTAATCCTGTACACCCACGTATTTACCCTGCTAATCCCTCAACATTATGGGGAAATTTAGCATGGCCAATCAACCTAACATGCAAATTTTTGAACTGTGGGAGGAAACCGGAGCACCCAAAGGAAACCCATGCAGACACGGGGAGAATGTGCAAACTCCACACAGACAGTGACCCGAGGTCGGAATTGAACCCGGGTCCCTGGTGCTATGAGGCAGCAGTGCTAACCACTCTGCCACTGTGCGCCCTACTGCTGCCTCACAACGCCAGATGTCGCCCAGACTCTGAAAATGCTGTGAATTGACAACGTAGTAGGGTAAGCGCACAAGGTGAGCATAGTCGTTGAGGGAAGCAGTCGCGAGAGGACTCAGGCTGCATTCGATGGGAAGAGTAGGAGAGCACAGACTTTGAAGCAGACGCTGAAGGTTACTCAAGGGGATGGTTCCCTTTGAACGTGAATGAATCCATTTTTAAGTACGTATTGTAACCCAGTGCTCCCCAGCGACATTGATGTTTGGTCACAAATTGAGGACCACTTCTGACCTGCTGCAGCCGGAAGAGACGAGAGAAGTGGTGGCAAAGAACCGGGACGGTCAGATGGCCTGAAGGGAAGTGAATTCCAAGTTAAGGGATTTCTGGAATGGAGAGATAGTGCTGGTGAGAAACTGCACTTCATGTGACAAATAAGTCCCAGCATCGGTGGTGGCCCCAATGGGACCCTTGTCATATACAGTTCTGACCAAGGATGAGCTGGTCTGGAGGAGGCACATGGATCAGCTGGTCACTGCACCACATACCAAAGATGGGAAATCCTCTCAGATCCTGAATTGTTGCAAAAGGAGCCAGAGGAATCGACCAAGCCTAGTGTCCCTGGGGCAGAGATAGCTGTCCCCAGAGAGAAGACATTGGCAGCATCTATGAATGATATGGAGATGCCGGCGTTGGACTGGGGTAAACACAGTAAGAGTTTTAACAACACCAGGTTAACCTGGTATTATTAAAACTCTTACAGCATCTATGAAGGCAGTAACCATTCTTGAGAGGAAGCTCCAGATGTGTGATGAGAGCTTCTGGAAATTCGGGGAAGGAAGCCCGAGAAAGCTCCTGAATCAAGGAGCCATTGCCCCCAGAAACTGTCATCCCCGAGAAAGACTGATTATATTAGTGTAGCCAGTAATGTCTGATTGGTAGCTCACAGTTAAAAGTTTCATGTTCCTTGTATAGAGTTGACCTGTGTGTATACGTAGGGATTAATAACCATATTATTTTGTTTAAATGTATATGTTCTCTGGGGGCTTTTGAAATAAGAGGGGATGGGAGTTATGTATGTTTAAAAGTTTAAGTTTATTTATTAGTGTCACAAGTAGGCTTACATCAACACTGCAATGAAGTTACTGTGAAAATCCCCTAGTCTCCACACTCCGGCACCTGTTCGGGTACATGGACGGAGAATTTAGCAAGGCCAATCCACCTGACCAGCACATCTTTAGGCATGTGGAAGGAAACCGCAGCACCTGGAGGAAACCCACACAGACACGGGGATAACGTACAAATTCCGCACAGACAGTGACCCAAGCCGGGAATCGAACCCGTTCCCTGGTGCTGTGAGGCAGCAGTGTTAACCACTGTGCCACCGAGCCGCCCTAGTGGTTGGGAGTTTGCCACTTTAAGAGAACGGGTCAGGTGACCTGGGGCATAAGCTGTTTGCCAGGGCAATCTTGTACTCACTGTGCTACTGACACGACATTGAATAAATCATTTCCTGTTCGTTTTACATCTACCTACCTCATGGTCTCCTTATAGTCCATAATTAGACCTCATACGTGAAAGCCTCACCATAACCTGCACCTCCCTGTTGATGTGTGCAGCCACTCAGCAGTGTATTAAGGACTGGCTGCCCACAAGTAATCAGCAAGCAGGAGAACTAAGGCTAAGTTTCGGAACTTGGAGAAGACTCCATTGCAGAGAAGACATTGAGCCGCGTGCTTTCTGTGGTGGTCCTGCTGCTTAGGCAGATAGTCCTGCAGCATTGCGTGGTGTGATAGGAGGAGCCAAAGATACAGGCCTATCAGCTTGTGTGGCGGAAAGACAAGTGGTCATGCAGTGTGGTAGGAGAATCCTGCCACAGGAGATATCTGGCTTATTCCAAACCAATGAAAATTGAATCTGATGGTTTGAATTTCGTGAGGCTGTTCTAGATTGAAGAGTGGAATGGAAGGTAGGTCACTTAACACAAAAGGGCTGATTCTGCAGGGTACGGTCTAGGTGTTCTTTTGTAATTCAGTGAGAGGCAGAATGCTCTTCACAGAACTTGGAAAGTGCAGAATTGCAAAAGAGAACCTCAGCATGGGTGTAATACTTCACCATAATCTAATCCTCAAATATGAGCTAATTCTCCCTTAAAATTTTTACACCACCTATCTCCTTGAGCTGTTTATTCTCCACTCACCAACCTCTACTTAAAGTTGTTCTAAATTGGCTGTGTTACCTTTCCTTTTCTAAACTTGAGCACTGCTCTGAGATTTATTGGGGTGTCACGGTAGCACAGTAATCTCACAGCGCCAGGGACCCGGGTTCAATTCTGGCCTTGGGTCATTGTCTGTGCAGCGTCTGCACTTTCTTCCCGTGTCTGCGTGGGTTTCCTTCGGGTGCTCCGGTTTCTTCCCACACACCAAAGATGTGCCAGTTAGGTGGATTGACCATGCTAAATTGCCCCTTAATGTCCCAAGATGTGTAGGTTAGATGGATTAGCAAGGTAAATATGTGGGGTGGCAGGGATAGGGTGGGGGAGGGGCCTGGTTAAGATACTCTGTCAGAAAGTCACTGCAGGCCTGATGGGCCGAATGGCCTCTTCTGCACTGTAGGGATTCTATGATGGTAAGCTCAAATAGATCATTATGGTTATTGATCTATATACCTAAGAATCCAGAATATTTGAATAATTTCTTGTGTTGTACCCTTTGATCTAGACTTATATTTCTTATATGCATTTCCAAAGTTTCATTATCTCATCTTAGAATAATACATTCAAATGTTTCACATTATTGTGCAGGAAGAATTGCTCAATAAAGAATGCCGGCGTTATGTTCTGTACTTTTATGTTTAATAAGCATGCAGATTTTAATACTCTGTAACGACTCTATATTTAAACTAAATGTGTAGTTTTTAAAAATGTACCATTTATAGTGAAATTATATGCACAGCCAAATAATTTATAAGTGGTAATTATTCCTGGCACAGTGCCACAGTAGTTAATACTTGCCTCACAGCTCCAGGGACCGAGATTCAATTCCGGCCTTAGAACATAGAACATAGAACATTACAGCGCAGAACAGGCCCTTCGGCCCACGATGTTGCACCGACCAGTTAAAAAAAAAACTGTGACCCTCCAACCTAAACCAATTTCTTTTCGTCCATGAACCTATCTACGGATCTCTTAAACGCCCCCAAACTAGGCGCATTTACTACTGATGCTGGCAGGGCATTCCAATCCCTCACCACCCTCTGGGTAAAGAACCTACCCCTGACATCGGTTCTATAACTACCCCCCCTCAATTTAAAGCCATGCCCCCTCGTGCTGGATTTCTCCATCAGAGGAAAAAGGCTATCACTATCCACCCTATCTAAACCTCTAATCATCTTATATGTTTCAATAAGATCCCCTCTTAGCCGCCGCCTTTCCAGCGAAAACAATCCCAAATCCCTCAGCCTCTCCTCATAGGATCTCCCCTCCATACCAGGCAACATCCTGGTAAACCTCCTCTGCACCCTCTCCAAAGCCTCCACATCCTTCCTGTAATGTGGGGACCAGAACTGCACACAGTACTCCAAGTGCGGCCGCACCAGAGTTGTGTACAGTTGCAACATAACGCTACGACTCCTAAATTCAATCCCCCTACCAATAAACGCCAAGACACCATATGCCTTCTTAACAACCTTATCTACTTGATTCCCAACTTTCAGGGATCTATGCACACATACACCTAGATCCCTCTGCTCCTCCACACTATTCAAAGTCCTCCCGTTAGCCCTATACTCAACACATCTGTTATTCCTACCAAAGTGAATTACCTCACACTTCTCCGCATTAAACTCCATCCGCCACCTCTCGGCCCAACTTTGCAACCTGTCTAAGTCTTCCTGCAAACTACGACACCCTTCCTCACTGTCTACCACACCACCGACTTTGGTGTCATCAGCAAATTTGCTAATCCACCCAACTATACCCTCATCCAGATCATTAATAAATATTACAAACAGCAGTGGCCCCAAAACAGATCCCTGAGGTACACCACTTGTAACCGCACTCCATGATGAATATTTACTATCAACCACCACCCTCTGTTTCCTATCCGCTAGCCAATTCCTGATCCAATTTCCTAGATCACCCCCAATCCCATACATCTGCATTTTCTGCAGAAGCCTACCATGGTGAACCTTATCAAACGCCTTACTAAAATCCATATATACCACGTCCACTGCCTTGCCCCCATCCACCTCCTTGGTCACTTTCTCAAAAAACTCAATAAGGTTAGTAAGGCACGACCTACCTGCCACAAAACCATGCTGACTATCACCTATCAATTCATTACTCTCCAAATAACTATAAATCCTATCCCTTATAATTTTTTCCAACATCTTGCCGACAACAGAAGTGAGACTCACCGGTCTATAATTCCCGGGGAAGTCTCTGTTCCCCTTCTTAAACAATGGGACAACATTCGCTAACCTCCAATCTTCTGGTACTATACCAGAGGCCAACGACGACCTGAAGATCAGAGCCAGAGGCTCTGCAATCACTTCTCTTGCCTCCCAGAGAATCCTTGGATAAATCCCATCCGGACCAGGGGATTTATCTATTTTCAGACCCTCCAGAATATCCTGCACATCCTCCTTATCAACTGTAATACTGTCTATTCTACTCCCTTGCAACCCAGTGTCCTCCTCAGCTATATTCATGTCCCCTTGCGTGAACACCGAAGAGAAATATTGGTTCAATGCCTCACCAATCTCCTCCGGTTCCACACATAACTTCCCTCTGCCATCTATAACTGGCCCTAAACTTGCCCTAACCAACCTTCTGTTCTTGACATACCTATAGAACGCCTTAGGATTCTCTTTAACCCTATCCGCCAAAGTCTTCTCATGTCCCCTTTTAGCCCTTCTAAGCTCGCTCTTCAACTCCCTCTTAGCCAATCTAAAGCTTTCTAGTGCACTACCCGAGTGCTCACGTCTCATCCGAACATAAGCCTCCTTTTTCTTTTTAACCAACAAAGAAACTTTTTTGGTGCACCACGGTTCCCTAGCCCTACCAATTCCTCCTTGCCTGACAGGGACATACCTATCACAGACTCGCAGTAGCTGCTCCTTGAAAAAAACTCCACATGTCGGACGTTCCCAGTCCCTGTAATCTCCTAGTCCAACCTATGTTTCCTAATTCTCTCCTAATAGCCTCATAATTACCCTTCCCCCAGCTAAAACCACTGGCCCGAGGTTCATGCCTATCCCTTTCCATCACTAAGGTGAACGTAACCGAATTGTGGTCACTATCACCAAAATGCACACCAACTTCCAAGTCTAGCACCTGGTCTGGCTCATTTCCCAGCACCAGATCCAATATAGCCTCACCTCTAGTTGGCCTGTCTACATACTGAGTCAAAAAACCTTCCTGCACGCTTTGAACAAAAACTGACCCCTCTAACGAGCTAGAGCTATAACAATTCCAGTCAATATTAGTCAAGTTAAAATCCCCCATAACAATTGCCCTATTACTTTCACTCCTAAGCAGGATTGACTCCGCAATCCTTTCCTCAACCTCTCTAGAACTTTTAGGAGGTCTATAAAAGACTCCCAACAGGGTGACCTCTCCTCTCCTATTTCTAATCTCCGCCCATACTACCTCAACAGATAAGTCCTCATCAAACCTCCTCTCTGACACTGTGATACAATCTCTGACCAATAATGCTACCCCTCCCCCTCTTCTACCTCCTTCCCTACTTCGACTAAAACATTTGAACCCCGGGACCTGCAGCATCCATTCCTGCCCCTGCTCTATCCATGTCTCTGAAATAGCCACAACATCGAAGTCCCAGGTACTGATCCACGCTGCAAGTTCACCCACTTTATTGCGAATACTCCTGGCATTGAAGTATACACATTTCAAACCCTGCTCCACCCCACCTCTGCAATGCCGTGCATTGCAGTCCCCATCCATGCATCCCTCACTTTCAGCCCCACTACTCAGGATCCCTCCCCCCCCCCGAATCAGTTTAAACCTCCCTGCATGGCCTTAGCAAATTTACCCCCCAGGATATTGGTCCCCTTCTGATTAAGGTGTAGACCATCCTTCTCATAGAGGTCACACCTTCCCCAGTACGAGCCCCAATTGCTTAAGTACCTGAACCCCTCCCTCCTGCACCATCCCCTCAGCCATGAATTCAAACCTTCCCTCTCCCTATTCCTCTCTAAACTATCCCGTGGTACAGGCAAGAGTCCAGAGATAACCACTCTGTCAGTCTTGGCCTTTAGTTTCCACCCCAACTCCATAAATCCCTGCCTAATATCCCCTTCCCCTATCCTCCCTATGTCGTGTGTCCCCACATGTACAATAACTTGTGGTTTATCTCCCTCCCCCCTAAGAGTCCTGAATACCCTGTCAGACACATCCCGGACCCCAGCCCCTGGTAGGCAACACACCAACCCTGAGTCCCTACCTTTAGTTCCGACCCTCCTTTCTGTCCCCTTAATTGTGGAGTCCCCAATCACAAGGCCCAGTCTTTTACAGCCCCTAACCACCTGAGCTTTCTCACTCGGCTCACCCCCAGAGATCTGCTCTCTATGCTCAGTTGATTCCTCCTCAACTGTAGCCTCCAGCACCGAAAACCTATTATGGAGGGGAACCGCCCCAGGGGATTGTCTTCCCGATTGCTTCTTACCCCTCCTCCTGGCATTGACCCAAGCCTCATTTCTAGGAGTTACTATTTCTCTATAACTCCTATCAACTTCCACCTCCGCCTCCCGAATTATGCGGAGTTCCTCTACCTCCCCCTCCAGCTCCTTTACACGCTCCTCCAGAAGCTGCAATCTAATGCACTTCTTACAACTAAAATCTCCTGAAACACTACTGGATTTCCTCACCACATACATCCCACAGGAGATGCAGCATACTGCCTGAACTGCCATCCCTGAAGCCATTACCAGCAAGAAAAAAAGAAAACAAAAAACTTCCCCACACTTATAATTAGGTTAGAGGAGGATGGAAGGGTGGGATCCTCTACCAGTGTAGAGGATCGGGTATCTCCTCTGCACCAATTTATAGGGCTAGGGGCCCGAGAGAAAAAAAAAAACTACTACTGAGGGGGAACCACCCAGGTAACTGACTTTTAAAGTTAAAATAAAAACCCTTCCCAGACTCCTTTGCTGCCCACTTCTAGTTTTCACTTAAACTTGAAAAACTGCTGTTAAAGTAAAGGCCAAAAAAATACACACACTAGCTGACTAATTAAATAAATAAACAATTCAATTAATCCAATTAATCTCTTACCAGCACTGCTGCTTTTCAATCACCCCTCTCAGCTTGCTCAGCTTGGGTGACTTATTGTGTGGAGTTTGCACATTCTCCCCGTGTCTGCGTGAGTTTGCTCCGGGTGCTCCAGTTTCCTCCTCCCACAGTCCAAAGATGTGCAGGTTAGGTGGATTCCCCATGCTAAACTGCCCCTTAGTGTCCCGAGATGTGTAGGTTAGATGGATGAGCCATGTTAAATGTGTGGGGTTACAGGGATAGGGTGGGGGAGAGGGCCCGGGTAAGATACCCTGTCAGAGATGGCACAGACCCGATGGGCTGAATGGCCTATTCTGCACTGTAGGGATTCTATGCTTCAATGATAAACAATGAAGCATCTGTTACAACTGCATGTAAATATGATTGTGAATAATTTTTCATTTATCTATTCAGGGCGATTACATTTGGCAGTGCTCGACTGCACTTAAATGTTATTTCCTGCTTTCTTAAGGAATACCTAAAATCCTATTAGTACTTTTACAATATCTGGACCAGTTAGAGTAACTCAAGGTATGATGCCCGGCGGCCTTGTAAATTTACAGTGAAATAAATGTAGCAATAAGGTAAATCACTTCACAATTTAATGCCAGCTGCTAAAGCCATTAAACAGCACAAACCGCCGTTCCCAGATATCCAACTCATTTCCGCTGTCTTTTGCTTCATTAATTATTAAGCCCAAATGCAGCTTTGGAACCACAGTGGACTAATTCTTTTTAAGAGACATACGATGAGAAAATGATAGCTACTCTGTTGGGGATTAAGTGGCAGACGGAAGGCATCGACGATCATGCCCCAACATTACTTTTTAATGCTCAGAAAATATTGCGTCCAAATTCTTATTGCTTCTTCCATTTATAAATTACTTGCAATGTGCGGTGAGTGTTGGATTCTGAGTTTACAGATTGCTCCCAGGCCCATCTGGGCCAATTCCCTAATGTGATTTTTCGAGGTTTTAAATGCTGCCGCAGACAACAATTATGTTTTATTGAAAGTGCTCGCTGTATTTTCGAGATTTCTGCCTTTATTTCCTTTACTCTCCAGTTCCTTAATCTGTTTGAAACATTTCCCCCATATCTCTGTCTAGCTTCTCGGAATCTTAGTATTGTTCACTTTGCTCCCAACTTGATTGCTCAGCCTGCCATACCTCCTCCTGGCTTTTGCCATGTTTCTGTGCATTGCTATCACAAAATAACACGTTACTGAACATTTTTATTACATTGCTTAGGGTGGATTTTAGCATATTTAGCCAGCGAAGCACAGTGCACAGAAATTACCGTGGGACAAATCAATACGAAATAGTACATCTGCAGTGGCATAATACCTTTCAGTCACAGACTGGATGTCCGGGGAATCGAATCTGAGTCCCACCGGGGAGTTATCAATGCAAGGAGCAGGTGCAGAGCCAGAGGAGGGGAGGGGTAACTTCCTCTGCTTGAACGACAAGGTCAGCTGCAGGAGGAAAGCATCTTGAAACATAAATTGTGTGGCGGAAGACTGATTCAAAGGTTGAGTAACCCTGGGTCATTCTGCTATTTGCAGCTGGAAGCAGAGTTGTAGGAGACGACGCCACTGTTTAAAGTTGATTTATTAGTGTCACAAGTAGGCTTACATTAACACTGCAATGAAGTTACTGTGAAAATCCCCTAGTCGCCACACGCCGCCTGTTCGGGTACACTGAGGGAGAATTTAGCATGACCAATGCACCTGTTCACAACAAGATCTTGGGAAAATATGTTTCTCTTCAAAAAAAAGGGAAGTTATTCAGATATTTTAAAAGATGCAACTGCTTTTGATTAACAAATTCAACCATTCAACCTACCACTTCTGGGAAATTGATCTTAATCAACGGTAACATTTAAAAACTATCAGAATTGATGGGATGGCCATATTCATACAATATCCTGATAGGTCCTAATTAATTATCTGTGGAAATCATCAGACATCCAAATAACTGGGGCTTTGTGTCTTTAATACTGACATTAGCAACCTCTTTGCCTTGTATTCCATCTTTATTGTTAAATCCCAACCGCCCTCTAAGTTATCCCAGATCTTTTTGTTCCACCTGACCCTTCCCTTTCTCAACCGCATAAAACCCATCACAATCCCCCCTTTCTTCAGGCCCGAAGAAGAAGAAATTGGACTTGGAACGTTAACTCTATTTCTCTCTCCACAGATGCTGCCGAGTGTTTCCAGCACTTCCCGCATTTTATTTAAGCTTTTTTTCCACTGATATTTGTAAAGATTTGACATCAGCTTCACTGGTTGACGACCTTCGTGAGTCTGTGTGCTGGAAACAATCCAATAGCTTCGTGAACACCCTTGTTCATAGAGAATCATAGAATTCCTACAGAGCAGAATGAGGCCATTTGGCCCATTGAGCCTGCACCAACAACAATCCCATCCAGGCCCTGTCCCAGTTACGCCACATATTTATCCTGCTATTTCCCTGACACTAAGGGTCAACTTATCATGGCCTAACCCGCACACCTTTAGACTGTGGGAGGAAACCGGAGCACCCAGAGGAAACCCACGCAGACATGAGGAGAACATGCAGACTACGCACAGACAGTGACCCAAGCCGGGAATCTACCCGGGTCCTTGGCGCTGTGAAGCAGCAGTGCTAACCACTGTGCTACCGTGCCACTCTAGTCGTAATTCTCCTCACATTTATACAGGACTCCTCGGCAAATGGAGGAATTTCACATTCCGGTAGTTGCCTTTCTCATTGTGGTAGAGGAAATGAACAAACTCTGCACTTTGTTTTCCCTCAAAATAACGGATGCCAAATCTACCATGACTAAAAATCTATCCATGTCAAATTAACAAGTGGTGCAAGGTTACTTGCCGTTTCCTCTAGCCCATTGGAAACTCATCTGTAGCTACATTATTTCCTGTACTTGAAGTCTAAGGTCAGTTGGATGAGGAAAGATCACGAAACAAGAAGTGGGTGAACACTGATGCTGTGAGTAATGAGGCTTTGAGTTTGTTTTAGCTCATCTTACATCCTTACATACTATTTGGTGCAATTATTTGGCTCCGGGGTGAGGGGAATTATATGATCGACACCACAGAGAAATCAGAGGAATGCTCTAATACAAGCTATAATAAAGATTTTTCTTACAGTTGAATACTGGGTATTAGGTGGGGAGAAATCATTCAAGTTACAGCTTGTGCCTATATAAATGTGTGAAACACATAAAAATATTTCTATTCAGCTATAATTCAGCTATACTCATTCAGCTGCAATTGTAATTCAGCTATACTCATTGGAATTCAGAAGAACGAGGGGAGATCTTATAGAAACATATAAGATTATGAAGGGAATAGATAAGATAGAAGCAGGGAAGTTGTTTCCACTGGCAGGTGAAACTAGAACTAGGGGGCATAGCCTCAAAATAAGGGGAAGCAGATTTAGGACTGAGTTGAGGAGGAACTTCTTCACACAAAGGGTTGTGAATCTGTGGAATTCCCTGCCCAGTGAAGCAGTTGAGGCTACCTCATTGAGTGTTTTTAAGGCAAGGATAGATAAATTTTTGAACAGTAAAGGAATTAAGGGTTATGGTGAACTGGTGGGTAAGTGGAGCTGAGTCCACAAAAAGATCAGCCATGATCTTATTGAATGGTGGAGCAGGCTCGAGGGGTCAGATGGCCTACTCCTGCTCCTAGTTCTTATGTTCTTCCTGACAGCCTATATATATACTATCCCTCCCCTCCCTCCCAACCCCCCAACCCTCTCATATCTTTGGTTAGGCCACACTATTGAATATTACGTTCAATTCTGGTCGCGACATTACAGGAAGGATGTGGAAGCTTAGGAGAGGGTGCAGAAGGATTTACCAGGATGCTGCCTGAATTAAAGAGTATGAGCTATAAGGAGATGCTGGACAAACTAGGGTTGTTTTCTTTCGAGCAGAGGAGGCTGAGGGAAGACCTGATAGAAGTTTGTAAAATTATGAGAGGAATAGATACAGTCGACAGTCAGAATCTTTTTTCCCCAGAGTTGAAATGCCTATTACTCAGGAGCATGCACTTAAGGTGAAAGGGAGAAAGTTCAAAGCAGGTGTGAGGGGCAGGTTTTTTACACAGAGAGCGGTAGGTGTCTGGGACCAGTTGCCAGGGGTGATGGTGCAGGCAGATACAATAGGGATGTTTAAGGGGCTTTTAGATAAGCACATGAATATGCAAATAATAGCAGGATATGGACCAAGGGCAGGCAGAAGGGATTAGTTTAATTTAGCATCATATTTGGCACAACATTGTGGGCCGAAGGGCCTGTTCCTGTGCTGTATTGTTCTATGTTCTATGTTTCAAGATATCTGTAGCATCCTTGAAGAGGGTGACCACCAAGTGAATTAATGAGCAAATGGTTTATTAGAAGAAGGTAACAATTTACAGAGAATGATATTGAAGTTAATGTACTCCGTGACTCCAGATTCCCAAGAAAGGTAAAAACTCGCGCTCATTGCCCCAGATTCATACGCTCCATTCCGTTTGGCCAGTGGGTCACATGATCCTCTAAGAACTCACCCCCTAAAAGGGGCACGCTACCACAGTATCACTTTGGAAGTCAGATACAGGGACCCAGCTAAATCTCAAGCTTTAACATTGGGCCATCTCGATGAAGCAGCGTCTGATCTTTTTGGTTTGTGTCTGGTTTAGAACCATAATCACGAGGTGTCACAGATTTTGCTCTGTGGTCACAGCAGAGTAAGTAAGCTGACAACATGCACACAACTCATTCAAATATAGAACAGCTGTAATTTCTGTACAAAATGCAGGCAGCAAAGTTCAGAAAATGGGGTGGGACAGAGGGGTTAAAGGCAAAAGTTGAATTACTTAAATGATTTGGCTATTTTACATGCCAAAAGCACAGGTAAGCATTTAACGGGATAATGTTTGCCAAAGTTATTAGTTAAATATTCCAATTAATAATAGAATCATAGAATCCCTACTGTGTAGAGGGAGGCCATTCAGCCCATCGAATCTGCATCAATAACAATCCCACCCAGGCTCTATCCCTGTAACCCCAGATAGTTAACCTGCTAATCCACCTGGCACTAGGGTCAATTTAGCATGACCAATCAACCTAACCCGCACATCTTTGGACTGTGGGAGGAAACCGGAGCGCCCAGAGGAAACCCACGCAGACATGGGGAAAACGTGCAAACAGACAGGGACCCAAGGCTGGAATTGAACCCGGATCCCTGGCGCTGTGAGGCAGCAGTGCTAACCACTGTGCCACCCTTATTCCAATTCATAATAGAATCAAAGGTTCGTAGAATCCCTACAGTGCAGAAGAAAGCCATTCGGCCCATCGAGTCTGCATCAATAACAATCCCACCCAGTACCCTATCCCCATTACCCTACATAATTACCCTGCTTATCCCCCCTGACACTAAGGGGCAATTTAGCTTGGCCGATCCACCTAACTCGCACATCTTTGGATTGTGGTTAGCATTTTAAAAAAAAATCATTTGCAGTAACCTTCAGTTATTCCTGAGACTGAAGTAATTTAGTTCTGACCGCAGACTCAGAAAAAAATGCATTCTGCGTCGCGTACTCATTTTTAAAAAATGGATATTAATTCTGATTCATGGTGTGAACTGCAGCCTAGATCTGGATTGCTGTGCTGAAAAATGAGCAGAATAAAAACAAAAGATAATCCCTTGAAATGCACATCGACAATATCTTATAAAGCTGACTTACTGAGAGTACGCAGTTTATTTTTAGCACAAGAGAGACAGTGTGAGCAGCTACTGATGTGGAACCAGCACTTGATTACTGCAGGCTGTCTGCAGAGCACAAACACTTCACATATCACTTCTTTTTACACTTTCCCTGACAGCTACGAATTCCAGATATTTCCCCTGGAGATTTAATTCTTCACAGATCTTGACAACAGTGTTGGTTTATTATTTTTACACTTAATGTATTCTTCCTAGAAAGTGAACGTTTGAAAAACATGAGTCATTATTTTTGGCTTTATCTGCATGTGGCCCGCTGTAATGTGGAGCTCGGTGGAATTGATTTACTAAACGTTTTACCTTGAAGTGTTTTCCTGATCTTGCTGGAATGTTTTTGGTGCCTTCATCTGGACGTGAAGAAATTTTGATCCATGGACTGATATCCTATATGAAGGAAATCCCATTCCGTTATTTCCATTGGATAGATTAGTGGAGCCAGGCTGATCGCATCAACTCCATCCTTTCCCAGGATTTCAAACCTGTGGAATTCTTTATCACAGAATCATAGAATTCCTACAGTGCAGAAGAGGCCATTCGGTCCATCGAGTCTGCACCTACTCGCTGACAGAGTATCTTACCCAGGCCCTCTTCCCCCACCCCACCCCGTAACCCCACATGTTTACCATGGCCAACCTGCCTAATCTACACACCTTTGGACTGTGGGAGGAAACCGAGGCACTCGGAGGAAACCCACGCAGACACGGGGAGAACATGCAAACTCCACACAGACAGTTGCCCGAGGCCAGAATCGAAGCTGTGTCCTTGGCTCTGTGAGGTAGCAGTGCTAACCACTGTGACACTGTATCCTGCCTCAGGATTTTGAAATCCAACTTTGGGCACGGTAACCACCTTGCCTCAACTGTTTTCAACCCTGAAGATGCATTATGGGAAAGGTCCTTCACCTTGGCTTTCTCAATTAAAGAAAATTAGGGTTCCAATACAAAAAAAAACTTACTCCATTGCTGCACTTCCATTTCTACCATGAACTGTGTTTGCACTAACGTCCTTTAGCAGAACAAATCTGCCATCCTTACCCGGTCTAGCCTACATGTAAGTCCAGATCTACACAAGCAGCATGGTAGCACAGTGGTTAGCACAGCTGCCACACAGCGTCAGGGACCCGGGTCCAATTTCAGCCTCTGCGACTGTCTGTGTGGAGTTTGCACGTTCTCCCCATGTCTGCGTGGGTTTCCTCCGTGTGTTCCGGTTTCCTCCTCCACTCCAAAGGTGTGCGGGTTAGGTTGTTTGGCCATGCTAAATTGACCCTTAATGTCAGGGGGATTAGTAGGGTAAATGTGTGAGGGTTACAGGGATAGGGAACTGGGTGGGATTGTTGTTGGTGCATTCTTGATGGGCTGAATGGCCTCCTTCTGCACTGTAAGGATTCTATGAGTTGTTCTATGAATTATTCTACAACAGTGTGGCTGAACTGCCCTCTGCAATTGCCTGACAAAGCCACTCAGTTCAAGGGCAGTTAGGATGGGCAACAACTGTTAGCCCTGCCAGCAAAGCCCACATCCCATGAAACAAAAAAAAACTCTATTGCCAAATTTGGTTTTGTTGCTGAAATGGGTGGAACCAATTTTATTCCAGGGACGGATTTCCCACGAAGTAAACTGCATCCTAGCTTTCCCACTGCATAGATTTTCTGACCACTCCTCACACCCGAGGAGTTGAGTATGAAGATTTCAGCTGACACTCCAGTGCAGAACTGAGGCGGTGCTGCATTGCTGAAGGTGCCACCTTTCAGATGTTAAACTGAGGCCCCCATCTGTCCTATCAAATCACTGTAAAAGATCTATGGCACCATTTTGCGGAAGAGCAACAGAGTTATCCCTGGTGTCCTGGCTAATATTTATCTGATGTGGAGATGACGATGGCATTGCTGCAACGGCCTCAGTGCTCAGCGCCTACAACTGCCAGTTTCCAGATGCATTTGTACAACTCATCCGCTTCATCCTGGACCACAATATCTTCACCTTCAACAACCAGTTCTTCATCCAGACACACGGAACAGCCATGGGGACCAAATTCGCACCTCAATATGCCAACATCTTCATGCACAGGTTCGAACAAGACTTCTTCACCACACGGGACCTTCAACCGATGCTATACACTAGATACATCGATGACATTTTCTTCCTTTGGACTCATGGTGAACAATCACTGAAACAACTATATGATGACATCAACAAGTTCCATCCCACTATCAGACTCACCATGGACTACTCTCCGGAATCGGTTGCATTCTTGGACACACGCATCTCCATTAAGGACAGTCACCTCAGCACCTCACTGTACCACAAGCCCACGGATAACCTCACGATGCTCCACTTCTCCAGCTTCCACCCGAAACACGTTAAAGGAGCCATCCCCTACAGACAAGCCCTCCGTATACACAGGATCTGTTTGGATGAGGAGGATCGCAACAGACACCTCCAGACGCTGAAAGATGCCCTCATAAGAACAGCATATAGTGCTCGACTCATCGATCAACAGTTCCGACGCGCCACAGCGAAAAACCGCACTGACCTCCTCAGAAGACAAACACGGGACACGGTGGACAGAGTACCCTTCATCGTCCAGTACTTCCCCGGAGCGGAGAAGCTACGGCATCTCCTCCGGAGCCTTCAACATGTCATTGATGAAGATGAACATCTCGCCAAGGCCATCCCCACACCCCCACTTCTTGCCTTCAAACAACCGCACAACCTCAAACAGACCATTGTCCGCAGCAAACTACCCAGCCTTCAGGAGAATAGTGACCAAGACACCACACAACCCTGCCACAGCAACCTCTGCAAGACGTGCCGGATCATCGACACAGATGCCATCATCTCACGTGAGAACACCATCCACCAGGTACACGTTGTCTACCTGATACGCTGCAGGAAAGGATGTCCCGAGGCATGGTACATTGGGGAAACCATGCAGACGCTGCGACAATGGATGAATGAACACCGCTCAACAATCACCAGGCAAGACTGTTCTCTTCCTGTTGGGGAGCACTTCAGTGGTCACGGGCATTCGGCCTCTGATATTCGGGTCAGCGTTCTCCAAGGCGGCCTTCACGACACACGACGACGCAGAGTCGCTGAGCAGAAACTGATAGCCAAGTTCCGCACACATGAGGACGGCCTCAGCCGGGGTATTGGGTTCATGTCACACTATTTGTAATCCCCGCAGCCTGCCTGGACCTGCAGAGTTTCACTGGCTGTCCTGTCTGGAGACAATACACATCTTTTTAGCCTGTCTTGATGCTCTCTCCACTCACGTTGTTTGTATCTTAAAGACTTGATTAGCTGTAAGTATTCGCATTCCAACCATTATTCATATAAATTGAGTCTGTGCCTTTATATGCCCTGTTTGTGAACAGAATTCCCACTCACCTGAAGAAGGGACTTGGAGCTCCGAAAGCTTGTGTGGCTTTTGCTACCAAATAAACCTGTTGGACTTTAACCTGGTGTTGTTAAACTTCTTACTGTATTATAATATTTATCTCTCAATCAGCATCACAAAAACAGATCATCTGCTGATAATCACCTTGCTGTTGTGGAGAGCTTTGTGGCACAGGTTAGTTGCTGTGTTTCCTACATTACAACAGTGAATACACTTCAAAATGACTCCATCAACTTTAAAGCACGTCCTGAGGTCACGAAACGCATTGTATAAATGCAGTGACACAATGGTTAGCACTGCTGCCTCACAGCACCAAGGACCCGGGTTCAATTCCGGCCTCGGGTGACTATGTGGAGTTTGCATGTTCTCCCCAAGTCTGAAAGACGTGCTTGTTAGGTGCATTGGCCATGCTACATTCTCCCTCAGTGTACCCGAACAGGAGTGTGGCAACTTGGGGATTTTCACAGTACTTCATTGCAGTGTTAATGTAAGCCCATTTCTGTTGCAAATAAATAAATTTTAAACTTTAAACATTTTTTTTACATCCAATACAAAGATCGTACTGCATTTTCCAGTTGCAGAATGTGTGACTAAATTAGTGTATTAAAATTTTGCGAATTTATTTGGTTTTGTGCAAGTGGGCTGTGAAAATGCTGAACCAAACAGAAAATAAGATGGCTAAATGGTTTCACAGTGAGCAGATCGGAGCCAATGTTCTTGTGTCCTTGTCAGCATGCCAGTAATCACAGAACGTTTCACAAGGTGAACGGCTATCACAATTACCCTGCAACTAGAAATCTGTATATAATAGTCATATTTATCAAGCTACCCATGCCCTTAGATGAGCATTGATGTTAGACCATCAGACTATAAGGTATAGAGCAGAATTAGGCCATTTGACCCATTGAGTCTGCTCTGCCAGTCAATCATGGCTGATATATTTCTCAACCCCATTCTCCCGCCTTTTCCCCGTAAACTTTGATCCCTTTACCAATCAAGAATCTACCCATCTCTGTCTTAAATACACTTGCAAGTCCACAGATCCTTGAAGGTGACGTCACAGGTGGAGAAGGTAGTGAATAAGGCATATGGCATGCATGCCTTTATAGGACGGGGCATAGAGTATAAAAGTTGGGGTCTGATGTTGCGGTTGTATAGAACGTTGGTTCGGCCGCATTTGGAATACTACGCCCAGTTCTGGTCGCCACACTACCAGAAGGACGTGGAGGCTTTAGAGAGAGTACAGAGGAGGTTTACCAGGATGTTGCCTAGTATGGAAGGGCTTAGTTATGAGGAGAGATTGGGTAAACTGGGGTTGTTCTCACTGGAAAGATGGAGGATGAGGGGTGACCTAATAGAGGTGTATAAAATTATGAAAGGCATAGATAGGGTGAACGGTGGCAAACTTTTTCCCAGGTCGGTGGTGACGTTCACGAGGGGTCATAGGTTCAAGGTGAGGGGGGGGGAGGTTTAACATGGATATCAGAAGGACGTATTTTACACAGAGGGTGGTGGGGGCCTGGAATGCGCTGCTGGGCAAGGTGGTGGAAGCGGACACACTGGGAATGTTTAAGACTTATCTAGACAGCCACATGAACGGAGTGGGAATGGAGGGATACAAAAGAATGGTCTAGTTTGGACCAGGGAGTGGCGCGGGCTTGGAGGGCCGAAGGGCCTGTTCCTGTGCTGTATTGTTCTTTGTTCTTTGTTAATGATCTGGTCTCCACAGCCTTCTGTGGCAATGAATTCCATAGATTCACCACCCTCTGGCTGAAGAAACTCCTCATCTCGGTTCCCAAGGGTCCTCCCTTTATTCTGTTGCTCACATATCAGATGACACAAGGGTAAGAAGCTGGTGACGCTCCATCTTCAGGCTTATTACCAATTGGCACACAGTTGGCATGTGCGCTTCAACCGCCTGATCCAGCGCGGGCCAAAATTGGACCTCAAGCCAGATTTGCTTCATTTGGGGGAGCTGTCAGCACCTTTCATATGTCCTCTGGCAGTTTGCCCACGTTACAAAGAGATGTCAAACCACTGGGAACATAAAGGAAGTTCCCATAGCCCACTAACACTGGCACTAAATGAACGCTGGATGTAGCAGCAATGGGAGGAGGCTGGAGTCTATCCTTACTGAAAGCAGAGGCGAGGATTTGTTTCCTTGCTGCCTGGGAGCACTGTTGCAGGGTGTGGGGGGTTGTCGGTAGTGGTGCCAGGAGGGCTGCAAATACCAACATCTGCCGCCCCCAAGCTCAGAGGGTCCCCGTTCAGCAGTGATGAGGAACAGTCGAGTTAGACTGAGCGAGAGCGGTGACAGGCTCCGAATTACAATTAGGAAATTTACAAGTCATGCAATTAGCTGGAAGAAATTGCTGGAGGTAGAATGTATCTGTATCTTACTAATCAACCACAAGGAGATAAAATCCAAAATTAGTTACCTCAGATTTAGAAATTAATAAATTTGGGGGAAAGAATGAGAGTATTAAAGATGTTAAACTAAAAATCAAGTTTTGATGGAAAAAGCACGACAGATAAAAGTATGATGGGAAAGGATGAGAAAAATGTTACAGAGGTTTAATGTTATGCTTATGGAAGCACGGACTACATGCAAGATGTTTAATGTAAGTAAAGTCACCATTGTTTCAGATGACCATATGCTGCTCCCCTCTTTTGAAGCTGACTGGTGGTGATTTAACCTGAGGATCGCCACACCTCAGGTAAGGTCGAGCTTTCATGAATAACCTCAACTGGTTCGGGAATTCATAGAATACCCACAGTGCAGAAGGAGGCTATTCAGCCCATCGAGTCTGCACCGATAGCAATCCCACCCAGGCCCTATCCCTGTAACCCCATGTTTTTACTCTACTAATCCTCCTGACACTAATGGTCAATTTAGCATGAAAGTCCATCTAACCTGTACATCTTTGGAGTGGGAGGAAACCAGAGCACCCGGAGGAAACTCACGCAGACACAGGGGAGAATGTGCAAACTCCATACAGATAGTGACCCAAACCGGGAATCGAACCCAGGTCCCTGGCGCTGTGAGGCAGCAGTGCTAACCACTGTGCCACCGTGTACTGTTGGTGTCATTCTGCATCACAAACCAGCCATCCAGCCAACTGAGCTAACTCACTCCCATAATTCTAGATCAATATTCTAGACTGTGAGTCTGCATGCAGACCTTGTTATCTTATTTTACAGTCACCCACTGTTGATTTCAAGTTGCTTTGTTACAGTATTAAAATTCCGAAGAGCTAAAGGCAGCCACTTGTAGGCCTGAATAGCAGCCCCATGGTGCTGACAATATGGTGAGAGAAGGAGTTGGGAAGAGTTGCTGCCATTAGGCACTGCCAGCAACACGTCACCCCTGGAGCCTGCGACCAGCCGGATCAGGATCAGCTCCTGCTTTCAACCCAGTGGCGGGATTTGATCCTCTTCCAAAAGATTAGCAAATGAAGTGCCCATAAAAACTGAATGAATGCATCAGAATGAATAGATTTGCCTATAAACCCATCGGGCGATGGAGATCTGAAGCAAGGCGGGATACATTTGATTCCATACATGAGCTACAAATGTGACATGAACAGAATGGAAAATTGGGTGGGTTTCTTATCAGGCGGGGTGTGTCGCGGACAGGGTGCACAGTGGCTGATTTTTTTTTATTCACTCGTGGGACACGGACGTCTCTGGTTGGCCAGCATTTATTGCCCATCCCTAGTTGCCCTCGTTCAGAGGGCAGTTGAGAGTCAACCACATTGCTGTGGCTCTGGAGTCACGTGTAGGCCAGACTGGGTACGAATGGCAGATTTCCCTCCCTGAAGGACATCAGTGAACCAGATGGGTTTTTCCGACAATCGACAATGGTCGTCAGTAGATTCTTAGATTGTTTTTATTGAATTTAAATGACACCATTTGCCATGGCGGGATTCGAACCCGAATCCCCAGAAGGTTAGCTGAGTCTTTGGATTAATTTGTGCATTGGACAGGGTGGGTAACAAGCAGAGTGCGAAACGCGCGCGTTGCGCTGCAGACAACCAATCCCCTATCGCCGGCTTTCTTCCCAGTGGTGAAAATTGAAATCTATCCCACTGGGCCAATCGGGTGTTTCCTTTTTAATGTGAGGTAGAAATGATTACTCAGTGTAATAAGTGGATATCCTCAAGCGATGACCTGTGCAGAATCTCCAGTTCCAGTTGGGGTTAGAAAATCCCTTTGTATTTCTCACCCGAGAAACTCCAATTGTTGGATAAATTGAGGAACCCACCTCAGTGTTGCCGGGAAGAAGGATGACCTTTGCTACTGCCAAACCTTTTGATCTGCAACCCAGCCATCACAAACTGCAACAAATGTCGCGGGAGAATATTTACTCGCATAATGAAGGCAGGATTTTCTCTGCAGTTATCTGTATAACCTGACATCTATTCCATGTGTGATTTCCTGCAGGAATGGATGGCACCGTACAATATCCTTGCCCAAGAGTGGATGGACATATGGTGAAGGGATCCAAAAGCTCGGAATTTTACATATGTGTAATTGTCTGCACCAAGGCAACACAGACTGGATCCTGGCATCCGGAATAGCCGTAACCATGGCGAGGAAGTTTTTTGGACAAGTTTGAATTTGCAAATGGCACAGTGCAACAAAAGAACCAGGCTGCGATCCTCATCAGCAAGTGGTGGTGCTGATGGGTGGGCAGTGGAGCCTGAGCTCGCTGGTGAAGCTGGCTGTTGAGCTCTAGAGGTGCATTTGTGTAGGCACCCAATCCCCCAGTCTATTGGGCGATCTCCTGCCCCCCTTCATCCCCCCTCCCCCATGGACATCAAAACATGTCCCTCCCCCCCCACAGACATCAACAGCCACCTGCCGATCACACCCACTACAGAGTCGCCCACCTCTCCAATCACCACCCCTTCCGCAGAGTTCCCTCCCTCCCATCCCACCACAGATCGCTTCCTAGCAGAGTTCTCCCCCCCCCCCCCCAACCGGCCGTCCCCACTGCCAATCGTCCCCCCAGCAGAGTTCACCTTCCCTGGCACCCTGGCACCCTGGCAGAGTCCCCGCTTCCCTCCCACCCCTGTGGAGCACCCCACCTGTCTCTCCTCCACCCCCATAATAGCTCCACCCCACTCTGGCTCTGTCCTCATTCTGGGTCCGCCCCATTGGTACTGCCCCTAGCATACTTTCGGTGCCCAAAGGGCACTGCCAGGGTGGCAACCCATGGGCCCTGCCCGGACCTGCCCCCGACCACCCGGGTGCTTCAATGGCCTCTCATCTCCCCGGTGAGGCCATCACGTCTGGCCCGGTTGGTGGGGACCATACATGATTCTCATTGGGGAGAACTTCACCCTGTGAGGTGGTAAAGGCAAGTGAGCCCGGAGAATAGCGCCTGGGACTCATTAATGATACACAAAGCATTTCGGGATGCAAAGCCGATTTCGCCAGCAAAAACAGTGCCGGTACAATCGGGGGAGTCGAAGAACCGGATGTAAACCTGATATCTCACCTCCCGCCTGATCTGACTGCCTCGCTTTGCCAAATGTCGGGCGGGTTGAGGCCATAAGATTGCACCAACGGAGGGGGATTTCAAGCTCTGAAGAGATTCCTTGCCTAGTACAAAATGATCACGCTCTCGGGGCTAAAGGGATTAAGGGATATGGGAGGAAGGGGGGAATCAGGATACTGAATTCGATGATCAGCTATGATCAAAATGAATGGCGGAGCAGGCTCTAAGGGCCGAATGGCCTACGCCTGCTACTAGTTTCTATGTTTCTATATTTTACTGTTTTGCTGCAGCGAGTGTCACAGCCATTTCCCAATAAATCAAATGGAAGTACAATTCCGAGAGGCATTAATTATCTTATGGAATGTGCCTTATGGAACATGCTTTCAAACTGAGGCCACTTTTTTCTGAAAGGTGATACAGAACAGAAAGACGCAAATACTTGACTTCTGATCGTGAAATCATTTGACAAGGGCTTCATAATAGCGGCAAATTAAATAAATGGATGACGGAGTGAATAATCCCATTGTGAAAATATTTCTCAAGTATTCTTTCATCCTCCGCCAACATGCAGACAGTTCTGCTGCTGCGGCATTCTCCTCCAACACCATCGACTACTGAAAGCACCATTTCTGGATTCTTGCACGTAATTGAGCACTCACTTTCGTTGGCATTAGCAGCTTACTGGCACCACTGTGAGCTTTAAAGGTTGGCAGGTTCTGGTGAAAATACATCTCGACAAATACTTTTCAAAACTTGTAACTTTTGAAAAATCCACTATCTCATTAAAGTGGACCTGAATGTTACAGAGGGAACCTTGAATGCTACACAAATGATCACAATTAAGCCATGCAGCACCTTCCTGGAGATTTGCGCATCAGGTTTTGACACAAGGAAATGGATTTCTACCTCCTAAGGAAAGGGAGCATGTGGTATGGTTCATTAAGACTGATGTTTCTGAAGAATGCCAGTAAAGCAATTTGCTGAATGAGTGGAACTGCTTAATATAGTGTTTGTGCGTCAATCTCCCAATGTAGAAATGACCGTGAGAAAGAACAAAATCTTCTTTCAATGTTTCACTTTGTGCAACGTTCGGCTTTCAAAATGCATATAATTGGATTTGAATTAAAGATTGATGTGCAATCGTGCAACATTTTCCAGTAATAGTGACCTCAGCACCATCTAAAACAATCACATTGCTGATAAAAGCAAATGACTGCGGATGTCGGAATCTGAAACCAAAAGAGGAAAAGCTGGAAAATCTCAGCAGGTCTGGCAGCATCTGTAAGGAGAGGAACCAGCTGACGTTTCAAGTCCAGATGGCCCTTTGTCAAAGGGGTCATGTTTTTGTTACGTTTCCTTTTCTTTGTTGAAGAAATGCAACATTACACCGCAAAATATCACCCGCTGCCTATTGTGTGCACCTGGGCATTCAAATAGGAGAGATGCCTCAGTGACTGCATGATTTAAATGACCGTGAATAAGTATTTATATCTTTCAGAGCAAAGAGGTTTCAAATCAGGCTGTCGGCTCAACTCCTTTCTCTCAAGATTTGTCACCTGGTGGCAACTTTCTGAATTTTGACTCACCGGAAACAGCAGCAGTATGTCAAATATGTGGTTACAGTTCAGAGTGTTTCATTGAAGGGATGGGCAGCAATAATTAAGCCCTGATAGTTATGGTCTTCTCTTTGGCGTAAATGTACCAATCACACGACAAGGATTGGTGAAACAACAATGTGGGTTCTTCATTTGGAGATGGGACTACATTCAGCTCGAGTTAATTCAGAGGCTAAGTTTATGCATCTGACTCCTGCTGCTTGCAGTACCAGTCATGAGACTAACACATCATATCCTGTCACGGTGGTGATGATTTACAACCATTTGCGACATGCATCCTTAAAGGTACATGTACATCATCTCACAACATTCCCTTTTTCTTACCCAAATTGAAAATTTGCCTTGAAAGAATCAAACTATTCACGTGGCAGCAAAATAAAATAATTGTGTCTGAATAAACTATTATAAAAAGCAAGAGATTTACAAGTCTCTGAAACAGTTTGACAGGTTGCTTCTCTGCCCTTAGTGACTGTTAACGTGAGGCTTCTGTATGTTTTCAGGATGCTGATCTGAGGTACTTTGTTTGCGTTGCATCTTAGACCTCGTTCACACTAGGATTATTCGGTGTCCCTGGTTGAGGTATTGTTCTGATTTGGTATCTGTTTCGTCGCATTCTCATGTCATTTGATTTTGATTTTGATTTGATTTATTATTGTCACGTGTATTGGTATACAGTGAAAAGTATTCTTTCTTGTGCACTATACAGACAAAGCATACTGTTCATAGAGTACATAGGGGAGAAGGAAAGGAGTGGGTGCAGAATGTAGTGTCACAGTCAGAGCTAGGGTGTCAAGAAAGATCAACTTAATGCGAGGTCGGTCCATTCAAAAGTCTGACGGCAGCAGGGAAGAAGCTGTTTTTGAGTCGGCTGGAATGTGATCTCAGAATTTTATATCTTTTTCCCAATGGAGGAAGGTGGAAGACAGAATGTCCGGGGTGAGTGGGGTCCTTGATTATGTTGGCTGCTTTTCCGAGGCAGTGGGAAGTGTAGACAGAGTCAATGGGTGGGAGGCTGCTTTGAGTGATGGACTGGGCTTCGTTCACAACCCTTTGTAGTTTTTTGTTTATTTGTTTAAATTTGTTTAATAAATTTATTAAATTTGTTTAAGAAGATCTTGGTTTCGGGCAGCTGCTGATGAGTTCTCCTAAATTCCATGTGTCATCAGTTGGCTGTTGTAATCAAACTTTCTAATTGACATTCAGGTTGGTAACTTGTTACCCACAAGGCGGTTATGAGCATCTTTCACCATCCCTGGTTTTTCGAATAATGCACCTTGTACGCCTGAGAGTATCAACGGGTGATAACTGAGGAGATTTGCCTGACTTGCCTACTGAATAGTAGCTTTGTATCGGTTCTGCAGTGTGATGAGGCTGGTATGTTCAGGATGGGCACACATATTCATTGCCAGCTGTGCTGTGTAGCCTGTCGGCTGGTGATGTGTGGCACAGTTAGGTGGTCTTTTTCCAGTGGAAGCATGTGGATTTCAATTGCTTTCCTTGTGGCCCTGTGGTCCTCTCCATTGTCTGCACAATGCCAAGGAGAGGTCCTTGCACACTTCCAGGCCTGTGATCACTGGACCCATGATGTCCACAACGCCAAATATCTGGGGTGACCAAAGGTGAGTTTTTGTAGTGAAACCTGAGTGTAATAGATCCAAGAAATGGAATCTCCAAGTTAGTGGATGCAGTGAGTTTAACTTTAGTTGGTTGATCAATCACTTACCACTTGTGTGTGAGTACAGACGTTTCTCCTTATGGGAGGGGTGATGGATGATGGGGGCGGGGGGCTTGTGTCTGCACTGGGGGTGTGGGGGTAGCAGAGACTATGAGGGGAGTGCCCCAATGCTGGCAGAGGGAGGAGGGGGAGGGTGCTTGCCTGGTGTGTGGGGGAGATTGCCCCAATCTTTCAGTGGTTCAGGAAGTGTTGCCCCTCTTTCGCATGTCTACTGGGATCCTGATGTTCGTGGGAGAGTTCCTGAAGTTGGTGGGGGTGGGGAGAGGGTCCCTTAACTTTGCTTTGAGATTGGGGCACCTGATCTCTGAATGCTAGATTTGCCGGTACGTTTTGCTGTGTGATCCTCGCCAGCACTTTGAAATGGCAGAGTGCCATTTGAACAGGCTGCAAAAGGTCTCTGTGAAGCCACCAAACTTTCCACAGCTTTTCTCACCTGATTCAGCACTCTGTGCAAGTTTGGGAAAATTCCAACCATCATGTCTGTCAGGCAGAAAGAGGTATTCCCTCAATTGTTAATTTCATCAACAAATAAATAAGCTTCCTGAATAAATGCTGCCCCAGAACACTTGCTATCAGAGAATCATAGAATCACTACAGTGCAGAAGGAGGCCATTCAACCCATCGAGAATGCAGACAACAATCCCACCCAACCCTATTCCCATAACCCCACATATTTACCCTGCAAATCACCTGACACTAAGGGTCAATCTTATCACGGCCAATCCACCTAACCCGCACATCTTTGGACTGTGGGAGGAAACCGGAGCACCCGGAGGAAACCCACGCAGAAACGGGAAGAATGTGCAAACTCCACATAGACAGTCACCCTGGGCGGGAATTGAACCTGGGTTCCTGGTGCTGTGAGGCAGCAGTGCTAACCACTGTACCACCCGATAGTGTGGCTTTATTCCCTGTTAAGCATGCTCCATCATCTCCAGATGCCCACTCATCTCATTCTCTCTGCCAGTTCTTCTTCTGTGGCCCAAATGTCTGCTCCTCTCAGAGTTACAGTCGGTGAGATCACAGCTGCCAGGCATCATGAGGTCATTGCCGGGCTTGTGAATCTGGGTGAGAACATCCCCACACCCATTCTCCAGGCTCAGTTTTCATTCCCCACTTGGTGGCCGAGGTATTTAAAGTTTATATATTTATTAGTCACAAGTAAGCTTACATAAACACTGCAATGAAGTTACTGTGAAAATCCCCTAGTCGCCACACTCCGGCACCTGTTCGGGTACACTGAGGGAGAATTTAGCATGGTCAATGCACCTAACCAGCATGTCTTTCGGACTGTGAGAGGAAACCGGAGGCACCCGGAGGAAACCCACACAGACATGGGGAGAACGTGCAGACTCCACACAGACAGTGACCCAAGACTGGAATTGAACCCCGGGTCCCTGGTGCTGTGAGGCAGCAGTGCTAACCACTGTGTCACCGTGCCGCCCTGCGGTTGAAATTAAAATTGAAAATTTCTTCTCAAGTCACCCAACGCCTCGCGTGGGAAGATCGAATCAGATTTGGTTTTGTTTGATAAGCAGGCACCATTGCTCCCGGATTTAATTTACTAAGAAGAAATCAAACGGAACTGTACACTTACGTTTGTTCAGTCACAAATTGCAACCAATTTTTTTTTAGCTTGTGATACATCTCAAATGCTCCAGCAATATTCTGAAAACCGAGCATGAGATTTTCTTGGCATTTCTTAAAGTTCAAATGTAGGGCATTCTAGAAATCTGCATTTCTCATTTCGGGGTGACATTATAGCGTGCCCTGACTGTGCTCACAGCATGATGTTCCTTGAGCTTTTCAATTTGATAAAAACACACTTTGTAATACTTGAAAGGCAGCATAATAGCAGCGTTCCACACAGACACATCTAATCTTCAGATCAAAAAAATTATCAAAGAAGTTGTACAAATGTACACTTGGGTGCTGGTCAACAAAATGATTCACTTCCACTGGATTTCGTGTGAGGGGGTCAGTTCCTGTTCATGAAGTTAGTGATGAGTAACAGGTGTATAGAACAAATCATTAGCCTTCTTAAGTTCAAGGGACACAACATGCTTGACACGAGTTAACTGTCACTATACTCTTTGAAAGAAAGGCTGCAGAGAATGACACTATTCATAGAATCCCTACAGTGCAGAAGGAGGCCATTCAGCCCATCAAGTCTGCACCGACCACAATCCCACCCGGGCCCTATTCCTGTAACCCCACATATTTACTTTGCTAGTCCCCTGACACTAGCATCAATTTAGCATGGCCAATCAACCTAACAACCTTCCACTATCAACCTATTCGATAAAAACCTATGGACTTGCACCAAATGTTGAGACTTCTAAGAAGAAAGGAATTTACTGCTGTTAACAATGCCATTCTTTTGAGGAAAATGCTTCAAAACAATCAAGAATTAGTTGGTGGTTTCTAATAGATCAGATTCATAGGGTACAGTTCAGTAACACTCACTTTTTAAGTGAATTGGGATGTCCTTATATTAAGATGATCTTTCTGTTCGCCCGATCTGTAACTGCAACACTATATTCTGCACCCTCTCCTTTCCTTCTCTCCTGTGTACTCTATGACTGGTATGCTTTATCTGTACAGCACGCAAGAAACAATATTTTTCACTGTATACCAATGCGCCGGGGCTTAGTTGGTTAAAGTGCCTGTCGAGTAAACAAGAGATCCTGAGTTCAAATCTCAGCAGTGCCTGTGTGTGCATTTTATTTATGGGTTCACCGCTGCCTCACAGCGCCAGGGACCCGGGTTCACCGCTGCCTCACAGCGCCAGGGACCCGGGTTCACCGCTGCCTCACAGCGCCAGGGACCCGGGTTCACCGCTGCCTCACAGCGCCAGGGACCCAGGTTTGATTCCGACTTGGTCACTTGTCTGTGCGGAGTCTGCACGTTTTCCTCGTGTCTGTCTGGGTTTCCTCCGGGTGCTCCGGTTTCCTCCCACAGTCTGAAAGATGTGCTGGTTAGATGCATTGGCCATGCTAAATTCTCTCTTAGTGTACCCGAACAGGCGCCGGAGTGTGGCGACTTGGGGATTTTCACAGTAGCTTCATTGCAGTGTAAGCCTACTTGTGACACTGATAAATAAAACAATTGCTCTTTATCAATAACTATTAATAACACACACATTGGGATCTCTGCATGAGGTTAGAATTATGACCCCCTTCAGATCTCTGTTCCTCAATCATGTGTTGGAACATCATGTGCTTCTGATCTGAACTCTACAGCAGCCATATTCCAATCAGTTTAAATGTCCCAAAGCCACTTTGAGAAGCTATGGAGAGAAGATACGTGGTGAGGGAACAGGGTGTGGATGAGTGGCTAGGCTGGCTAAAGGTAGAAAAAGGGAAGCCAGTTGATGTAATGTATTTGGATTTTCAAAAAGCATTTGATAAGGTGTCACAAAGAGGTTATTACACAAACTTATTGCACAATATTAGCATGATTGAGAATTATTTAGACAGAAAACAGAAGAGGAATGCATGGGACATTTTCACGTTGACAAGTTGCAACTAGTAGGGTGCCAACATGATCTGTACTTTGGCGTTAGCTATTTACAATTGTGACAATGACTTAGATGAAGGGACTGAGAGTAATGTATCCAAATTTCCCTTCAAAATTAAGCGACAAAGTAAACTGTGAGGAGGACACAAAGGGTGGAATTTTCCCATCCTGCCCGCCATGGGATTCGTAGCAGGCAAGGCATGGACCATGCAAAGGTCCATTGACCTCGAGCGGGATTTTCCGGCTTTGGGGCAAGCACGGTCGGAAAATCCCGCCCAAAGAAGCTGCAAATGGATATAGTGAGGTTGAGCATGTGGGTAAGAATATGGCGGATAGGATCAAATGTGGGGAAGGGTGAAACTATTCGCTTTGTTCAGAAAATAGAAAAGCAGAATATTTAGTAAACAGCAGGATTGGGAAATATTGTTCTTGTACACAAATCACAGGAAGTTAAAATGCAGGTACGGTAAACAATTGCGAATGCAAATGGTATGTTAGCCATTATCACAAGAGGATTGGAATAGGTGAGAAAATCAATATTTTCTGGATTTTTTTTGTGTTCTTTTGTAAGTTAGTGACCTCTGGTTGACTGGAGGTTGTGACATTTAAAGTGCAGAATGTACCAAGGGTTGATGCATTTGATCCTGCCAAAGGACAGGATTGGAACCCTGCTGGGGGATGTTAACAAGTCACATAAATCAGTTCAACGGGCAGCTTGAACAGCCGCCTGTGGCGAGCAGACAGAGAGGAAGGTCAACTCTTTGCAGCTAAAGTGCTGCTGTTAGCTCCATGCTGTTGAGGGAGGTGGTGTAGGGTGAGGGGGGGTTGCGGGGGGGAGCATTGGTGGGGGCTGGAGTTCCAAGAAGCCTCGGGAGCCACTAGCTCCATGCTGCTGAGAAGCTGGGACTCAGGGAAGGCCTGGAGCAGCGATGGCACAGGGCAGTCCAGAAACAGTTGTTGGCAGCAGCATGGCTGAGAAGCTGGGGCCATGCTTAATGTTTAGACACTGGAGTGAAGCCTGGCCATTGCAGGGGGGATGCAGTCTTGGTTGAAGATCAGTCCAGCTAGGAAAGAGACCAAGAAAGCTGGTCTTAGGAGCAGATTTAAGAGCCATCTGGAGTGGTGTATCTTTTGGCTTTGGATTGTGCCAGTAGAACTTGGATGGGCTTGGGATCAGACTGGCTCTTTGAAACAGCAGAGCTAAGATTCCTGATGAGGAAGACCGAACTTCATATACTTTTTGTCACTCATGGTGATGATTGACTTCTGTGTGGGTTGCTGAGAAATTCGGTCAACCTGTCTTGTTTGTGTATCATTTAATGTCAAGTTTTCAAAGTGTTCAACCACTGTTGGCCTGTTAGTTTATGTCTACCTTGTGTTAATTCTGGACATTAGAGTCTAAGATAGGTAGTATTGACTGTTTTACTAACTCTTATATTGCAAAAAATCTCTTTCTTTAGAACCATAGAACCCCTACAGTGCAGAAGGAGGCCATTTGACCCATCGAACCTACACCAATCAACAATCCCACCCAGGCCCTATTGCCGTAATCCCACTTATTCACCCTGCTAATCCCATTGAGGGTATTAGGTTCAATTTAGCATGGCCAATCCACCTAACCTGCACATCTTTGGACTGCGGGAGGAAACCCACGTAGACACAGGGAGAATGTGCAAACTCCACACAGACAGTTACTCAAGGCTGGAATTGAACCTGGGTCCCTGTCGCTGTGAGGCAGCAATGCTAACCACTGGGCCCCCATACCATCGAATCTTGCGGTTTTATTCTCTCAGTAAGTAACTGGGACTTCAACTTTTATCTACGTTATCAAAAAAGGTTACTGGCCCCTAAATGAATCAAAACAAAATTTGGGGGTCTGGTCTGAGATTGTAACAAGTATAAGAGTAAATAAATCTGATTATAATTGTACAAGATCTTGATGAGACCAGACCTAAGAGTACTCTTTGCAATTTTGTCTCCTTAAATAAGGAAGGATAAATGCCTTAGGGGGAATGCAATGAATGTTCACCAGACAGATTTCTGGAATTAAAGGATTATCCTATGCAGAGAAATTGGCTAGACTAAGCCCACATGCCCCAGAAGTTAGAAGAATGAGAGATCATTTAATTGAAACAGATAAAATTCTTGAGGGGCTTGACAACAGAGATGCAGGGAGAATGGTTTTCCTGGCTAAAGAGTCCAGAACTAGGGTTTATAGTCTCAAACTAAGGATTCAGCCACCTGGGATTGAATTGGGAAGAAAACTTTTCACTCAAAGATTGTCAGCCTTTGGAATTCTCTACCCCAGCGAGCTTGTACGTTCTCCCCGTGCCTGCGTGGGTTTCCTCCTACACTCCAGCGTGGGTTTCCTCCCACACTCCAAAGATGTGCAGGTTAGGTTTGATTTGCCATGCTAAATTGCCCCTTGGTGTTCCAAGATGTGTAGGTTAGGTGGATTAGCCATGGTGAATGTGCGGGGCTACAGGGATAGGATGGGGAGAGGACCTGGGTATGATGCTCTTTTGGAGCGTTGGTGCAGACTAATGAGTCGAATAGTCTCTTCTGCACTGTAGGCATTCTATGATTATAAAACAATAAAATCGCTGTTAGATAGAAATGTGAGAGTTGGAATACACATCAGCCTAACCAATGTTATAATGAAATCATTAACATGTAGCATCATGATCTTATGATCTCTTCTGCAGATAAATACACCATGCATGATTCATAAAAAGGGAAGGTTTCTGTTGCTCATTAAGTGCTTTAGAGATTTATGCCGATAACAAAATTATTTATGCTTTCACCAATTAGCTAAAAATAGAAAAAAAATTCCTTTGGTCTTTCTCAGCTACATCTTCTGATTCCGGAAGGACTTAATGGCTTAACAGGAATCTTCAGCTGTGCTCTCTCTAGGGTCCTTCAAATCACTTGACCCTTTTTTAGCAAATACTACATTCCACTCCTCCATTCTCTATCCCCCCCATAAGCTTTGTAATTTTTTTTTCTATTTTAATCCGTTCTAATAGATCCATTGATTTACATGGGAGAGTATTTATTCAGTTTTCACATTTGTCTTGCGTTTATACTTTAAAATCAAAATGACAGTTTAATCATTGTTGTAAATTTCCTGAACTGCAATAATATTTCCTGGTTCACTTCTTTTAGTTGGCCTTTGGTTCCTTTGAAGATGTTTTTTTTCACTGACATACGGCTGTTCTGGTTCTCACTGTGGCCAATTGTCAAATAAAATTCAATTTGCCAAACGCTGGCCACGAATCGCTCAAAGTCCCACGCTTCTTTTTGATTATCCAAAAGTACTTCTGAGAATTGCATCAAAATAGGGATTGACTGCTCCCTCCTCATTCCCCCCTCCCCCCCACCAACATCCCCGACCCTGAATGAAGAGGAGGGGTGTGGAGTGGATGGGGGGGGGGGGGGGGGGGGAGGGGCTTCTTCAGGATTATAATGGAAAAAAGCATGTCAAAATACTGAACTAGTTTACAGGAGCGCTTGGGATATTTCCTGATTTCCAACATGGCCATTCCACTCCTGGGAACGAATCTTTCTTCCGTCGGGAAAAAGATACAAAAGTCTGAGGTCACGTATCAACCGACTCAAGAATAGCTTCTTCCCTGCTGCTGTCAGACTTTTGAATGGACCTACCTCGCATTAAGCTGATCTTTCTCTACACCCCTAGCTATGACTGTAACACTACATTCTGCATTCTCTCGTTTCCTTCTCTATGAACGGTGTGTTTTGTCTGTATAGCCCACAAAGAAACAATACTTTTCACTGTATGTTAATACATGTGACAATAATAAATCAAATAAAAATAAAATTATTTTGTGAGGATCTTGGCACATTTTAACATACAGAGGGATCTGGGCGTGCAGATCCACAGTTCCCTAAAACTGGTAACACAGGTGGCCAAAGCGATTAAGAAGGTATGTGGCATTCTTGCCTTCATTGGCTGGGGCATTGACTACCAGAATTGACAAATCATGTTGCAGCTATATAAAATCTTGGTTAGGCCGCATTTGGATATTGCATACTACCAGAAGGATGTGGAAGCTTTGGAGAGAGTGCAAAGAATGTTCACCAAGATGTTGCCTGGTCTCAAGCGTGTTGACTATGAGGAGCAGTTGAATAAACTCGGATTGTTTTCACTGGAAAGATGGAGGCTGAGGGGAGATGTGATAGAGGTCTACAAAATTATGAGAGGCGTACATAGGGTACGGACATTGATGATTATGGGAGCTATAAGATATTGTTCTAATTATTTTATTTAAAAACATTCCAACGTGAAATTTGAAGCAAGCAAATGAAGTGACAGGATGGGAGCTAATAATGAGTCAGATGAGGCTTCCCTCAGGCATATGAATTTGCACAGCTTGGGTGTCAGAGGCTTTGTCCCAGGGTGGAAATGTCAATTATAAGGGGGCATAGGTTTAAGGTGAGAGGGGGAAAGTTTAAGGGAGGTGTGCGGGGGAAATCTTTCACACAGAGAATGGTGGGTGCCTGGAACGCGGTGCCAGAGGAGGTGGTGGAAGCAGGCACATTAGCAACATTAAAAAGGCATCTGGATGGGTACATGAGTAGGGAGGGAATAGAGAGATATGGCCCGAGTAAGGGCAGAAAGTTTTTTTTTGGTTTAGTTAAGGCATCATGATCAGCATGGGCTTGGAGGGCCGAAGCTCCTGTTCCTGTGCTGTACTTTTCTTTGTTCTTTATTTATCGAAAGCAGCCTTGCAACTCATTCTCTGATTCCGGATCTGTTGCTCCACTTCCATTTGCAATGAAACTTCCTTCATGGTAATGAGGAAAAATAATGAATATCATTATCCTTCTTCTAAATGTTGCCAACATCCAAATCCTGAACAGGGATCTCTCAGCCGATCCCAATTGTTAATCCCGTTCTCTACCGACTCGTCGATTCAAACCAAGATGAGTAGGCCGACCATCTTAACTTGTACACTACCACTGCTGTCACTTTCCTCTTCCCAGGGAATGACAGGAACATTTATTTTTCCTTAACACCAGCTGAAATCTGACACCCAAGCTGTGCAAATTCATATGCCTGAGGGAAGCCTCATCTGACTCATTATTAGCTCCCATCCTGTCACTTCATTTGCTTGCTTCAAATTTCATGTTGGAATGTTTTTAAATAAAATAATTAGAACAATATCTTATAGCTCCCATAATCATCAATGTCCGTTCCAAAACTACAGCATGCTGATAGTCTACAGAAATAGCAAACTAATAACATCACATTAAAAACGTTAGAAACTAATGCTGCTGTGATTTCACTATGTTCATGCTTGGTAAGTACAAAATGTCACTAAGTGGAACATTCAGCAGCCTTAAGATCATTTATCAATTACTGCAGATACCACAATGCCATCTGGATTTTCTCAAGCTGATCTTCTGGTTACAATTTAAATTATTTTCCATTTCTGGCCAACATTTATCCCTCAGCCGACATCACTGAAAGTTGTTAAACTTGTTGTTTACCTGGCTGTGTGCACGAATTGATTGTTTCATTTCTGTACATTACAACAGCGAGAACATTTTGAAAGCACGCTATATGATCGCAAGTCCTTTCCATCTTGAACATCGAGCCAACACTCTTGCAATATCAGCACCATCGTGCTTCTTGGCCTTCTGTGTTCGAGGGTCAATCCATAACTTAGACACCTTTACAAAATAAATCTTGACATTTCTTATTGTATGATATCATTATTATGATAGTATAGTGGTTATGTTACTGTTTAAAGTTTATTCATTAATGTCACAAGTAGGCTTACATTAACACTGCAATGAAGTTACTGTGAAAATCCCCCTAGTCGCCACACTCTGGCACCTGTCCGGGTACACAGAGAGAATTTAGCGTGGCCAATGCACCTAACCAGCACGTTTTTCGGACTGTGGGAGGAAACTGGAGCACCCGGAGGAAACCCATGCAGACACACGGAGAACATGCAGACTCCGCACAGACAGTGACCCAAGCCGGTCCTCAGCATTGTGAGGCAGCAGTGGTAACCACTGTGCCACCGTGCCACCCATGATCCATGAATAAGCCAGACAGCATGAGTTCAAATCCCACCATGGCAGTTTGAAAGTTGGATACTACTTTAAAATCAACTGTCAAAATGGAAATCTGGTGATGGTGAAAAATGACCCTGAAGTTGTTGGACTGTTGCAAAAATTCAACTGGTTTATAAATGACCTTTAGGGAAGGAAACCTGCAGCTTCTGATTTGATTTGATTTCATTATTATTGTCAAATGTATTGGGATACAGTGAAAAGTATTGTTTCTTGTGCACTATACAGACAAAGCAACCATTCATAGAGCACATTGGGGAAAAGGAAAGGAGAGGGTTCAGAATATAGTTTTACAGTCGTAGCTAGGGTGTAGAGAAAGAGCAACTTAATGTAAGGTAGGTCCATTCGGATACAGTGAAAAGTATTGTTTCTTGCGCGTGAGACAGCTAGAGCATACCATACATAGAAAAGGAAAGGAGAGAGTGCAGAATGTAGCGTTACAGTCATAGCTAGGGGTGTAAGGAAGGAACAACTTAATGTAAGGTAGGTCCATTCAAAATTCTGATGGCAGCAGGGAAGCAGGTCTGTCCTATAGAAACACAAACATAGAAAATAGAAGTAAGAGTCGGCCATTCGGCCCTTCGAGCCTGCACCGCCATTCATTTTGATCAAATGTGACATCTTTCCAACTCATTGTCTTTGCCGCTGTGCTGTCCTGCGAAGTGTTGGAGCGAGCCACCCTGGTTGTATCAGAAAGCTATAAAAGGTAACAGCAGCCATTCGAAATTGAAGGCCCGTCATTATCGTCTCATTCAGTTTAGAGCAGCTAGGAACGCACAATAAATGGGAGCCTTGCCTGCAAAATCCACCTCAGCTAAAATATTTTTTTAAAAAGATATCCTAATTCAAATCTTTGGAAAGCTCTCAATGCAGCTTTGTTTTATTCGCTCGCGTTCAAAATAGAATGCGAGATAGCTGGGACAATATTCGTGGCTAATTGCTCCCACATGGTGAATCCAGCTTGGGCTAATTAACAGACAATGAGCCCGGGCCATACGCGAAAGGTGCTGGAAATGAGAGCTTTTTCCAGATCAAAAAGGCATTTCCTACAACCTGCTGTGTCTAAATATAACACCATCTGGCAGCGCAAGATCACTCATTGTGAAGGATTCAATTTTGTTTCTCCTCATGTGAATCTCTGGCTGTAATTTCTGCAAATTCCTGATTCAAGTGGAAATGGAGGGAACATTCTGCTTTGCAAGTAACAACAGATTTTTTCCATTACATCGACAAAACGACAAATAGATATTTCAATCTTTCCTTTATTCTTCCCTTATGTACGTCCAGAGAGCCTGATGTTTGAATTGGTTATCAGTCTTTACCGATTTTTCAGTCATTGTTCGCTGCCTCACGTCATTAAAGCAACAGCTCAGATATGGTTTAATAGCAGCTGGGAGTTAAAATAACATGCAATTCTGCTTCTATGTAAATATGCTTCATTGACAATAAATCTGTGCAGATTTGAATTCTCTGTACAGGTAGATGAGACAAGGCAACACTAGTTGGTGGATGACAAACTGACAGCAATAACGATGGCAGTTTGATGAAGCATTTACCAGTTGATTGTCATCATCATAATATTGGTGCATGCCACACAAAGCAGCAAGCCTTATCATTGGTTAGATTCTGATGCTCCACTTGTTGCCACTGCATTTAAAGTGGAATGCATATCCAGCATGTGACATTCATTTCCAACTTGAAGACAAAGGGAGACAAGATTTTAGCACTGCTGCCTCACAGTGCCAGGGACCCGGGTTCGATTCTTGGGTCACTCACTGTCTGTGCGGAGTTTGCACGTTCTCCCCGTGTCTGCGTGTGTTTCCTCCGGGTGCTCCGGCTTCCTCCCACAGTCCAAAGATGTATGGGCTAGGTGCATTGGACATGTCAAATTGCTCCTTAGTGTCCTGGGATGTGTAGGTTAGCGGGATTAGCAGGGTAAATATGTGGGGTTATGGGGATAGGACCTGGGTGGGATTGCTGTCGGTGCAGACTCAATGGGCTGAATGGCCTCCTTCTGCACTGTAGGGTTTCTATGTGCGGAATAGGTTGATTGGCCATGCTAAATTGTCCGTTTGTATCAGGGGGATTAGCAGGGTGGAAGTGTGGGGTTATGAGAATAGAGCCTGGGTGGGATTGTTGGTGCAAGCTCAATGGGCTGAATGGCCTCCTCCTGCACTGTCGGGATTCTATGATTCTATGAACAGCCCAGTGCATCATGACTACCTGGCAATGGCCACACACTTTATTGTGGAGGTCAGATACTGTCACAGATGACAAGAGGACTACAAGCTCATGCAGCCTATACCATCTAACACTGCCTGCTCTCCATCCTCTCCTTCCACATACACAAATGAGAATGTCACCTTTAGACTACTCGCAGGTACAAGCTGTAGATGAGTGATAGAGCTGAAGCATCTCAACAGCAGGACATGGGGAAAGGGGGGAGGGTATACTGTTCCATGGAAAGCTTAGAGAATGGGGGGTGATCTTGAGCCTACTGTCGCCATCTGCGGGAATAGTGGCGAAGACTCAAGATACGGTGGAAGTTGCGGAATCTCGCCAGCACGATAGCGAGATTTACATTTTAATGTAAATACATTTTAATGTATTTACATGTCAATATACACCTTCACTGTATATTGACCCCTCACCGTATGTTCAAACCGTAGCGTCACGTCAGCGAGATTTACAACTGGTACACCCAGATGTGAACCTGTGGTGGGGATACCCACCACCCTCCGGGGAGCATAAAGGTGAGTTGTTCTCCCGAGGGAAAGAGGGTGGTGGGATGGGGGGGGGGGGGCAAGTCATTGTTTGGTCTGATTGGGATGTCCTTTAAACATGGTGTCCTGATCTTGGTGTAGCCGGGCTTTGCCGGCATGGTGAAGCCACGCCCCGATGTGACCAGGTGAAACAAGCCTGCCCGTTTCTTTTGTGGCAGAGTGTGGTAAAATCTGGAGAGATACATGTTGTTTTTCTCACCGGAACCAACTCTGCCATTTTTTAGTAAGATTCCCCCCCCCAGTGTTATGATCCCCACGGGAGAACAATATCAAGAAAGCAATATTTACCAAATTACCCCTAAATGAAGAAATTATCAAAAAGATTTCACTTTTTGTAACTTCTACTTTACCACAATTTCGAACCAGCACAAATTAACCATGAATTAACAGGCGAATGCTACTTCAAACAAAGCGGTAATTTTCACTTTAGTCAGTCGATACAAGGAAATCTCTTACGCAGTTAATAGCAGTGTTAACGCTCACCGCAGACATGTGGCATTATTTGCACTTCCAAAGTTTTCTAACTCAGCCTCGCGTAAGGAAGTTCTCTCACCTTCCTACTTAATCAATTCAAGCCTCAGGTTGTGTTCATCGGCAGCCATATTACATTTGAGATACCTGGAGACAGTCATCACCCAAATGTGCAAGTCCTTAAGAACCTACATAGCTAGGTTCACAACAGTCTTGATGGCACAGTTTCCCCAGGGAATCATAGAATCACTACAATGCAGAAGGAGGCCATTCAGCCCATCGAGTCTGCACTGACCATAACCCACATTTTAACCCTGCTAATCCCCTGACACTGGGTTCAATTTATCATGGCCAATCAACCTAACCCGCACATCTTTGGACTGTGGGAGGAAATTGGAGCACCCGGAGGAAACCCACGCAGACAGTGGGAGAATGTGCAAACTCCACACAGATAGTGACCCAAGGCCAGAATTGAATCCGAGTCCCTGGCGGTGTGAGGCAGCAGTGCTAACCACTGTGCTACCATGCAGCCCCAAGACTCTATTAGCTGACCCCTTTATTAAACCTCGTTAAGAGAAGGTGATGGCCTAGTGGTATTATCACTGGGCTATCCATCCAGAAACTCAGCTAATGTTCTGGGGACCCAGGTTCAAATATCGCCATGGCAGCTGTTGGAATTTGAATTCCATAAACAATATCTCGAATTAAGAATCTGCTGATGACCATGAAACCATTGTCGATTGTCGGAAAAACCGATCTTGGGGTTCGCTAATCTCCTTTAGGGAAGGAAATCTGTCGTCCTTACCTGATCTGGCCTACATGTGACTCCAGGGCCATAGCAATGTGGTTGACGCTGAATTGCCCTTTGAACAATGGCAACTAGGGATGGGCAATAGATGCTGGCCAGCCAGCGATGCCCATGTCCTACGAATGAATATAAAAAAAAGCCCATTAAACGGCCTGGTGGGCTCTGGCTAATCTAAAGCAAGAGCAGCAAAATTCTTCAAATCACATTGGGGCGAATTTTACCGTCCCACCCGCCATGGGAATCGGAGCGGGCAAAGGGCGGACCATAGAAAGGTCTGTTGACCTCGGGCAGGACTTTCTGGTTTCAGGGTGAGCGAGGCCAGAAAAATCTAATTGGCCGGAATTTTACCGCTATGGCTCACAGAACGGAATTCCCCATTCGCCTCGGGCGGGATTTTACGAGCCGCGCCCGAGCGAGGTCATAAAATACCGGCCAATGTTTCAGAAAGACTTTTCCAGTTGTGTTTGTTTTTTGGGCACAGCCTCTATCAGCTCCATTTAAAAAGATTTCTCAAGTCAAAAATATTTAATTTATTAAGAAACTGACTATTGTGCAAGAAAGCAATTAAACGGTTTAGAACAGTTTATTTTTAAGTAAATTACTCAGATGTGGAGGACAGATCACCCACAATACAGATGCTTCTTTTTGGTACTAAATAAAGTGCACCAAGTATCATCCAGGAATGCTTTCTATTTGAAAAAATAAAAATAAATGAATGATTGCATTGCCAGGTTGGGTTGGTTCATGATTAAATTTGACATTTGTAATTATGCAAATAAATTTTGACATTTGTGATTTTCAAATAAATTTTAGCAGGATATTAAAGTCCATCTTAACCGGCACATTTTGGATGCAATTTTCCCAGTTGCGCCCAAAGTGGAAACTCAACCCCATTGAATTCCAGCAAGAATATATCGCTTTTCAAGCCCAACATTTAAAAGCCTTTGTTCAAGCCTTCTATTTTAATATTCTGTCCTTTCCATACAGAATCATACAATCCCCATAGTGCAGAAGGAGGCCATTCAGCCCATCAAGCCTACACGAACAACAATCCCACTCAGGCCCTATCCCCGTAACCCCACCCTGCTAATCCCCCTGATACTGAGGGTCAATTTACAAAGACCAATCAACCTAATCCACACATCTTTGGTCTATGGGAGGAAACCGGAGCACCCAGAGGAAACGTACACGGACATGGGGAGAATGTGCAAACTCCACACGGACAGTCACCTGAGAATTGAACCCGAGTCCCTGGCTCTGTGAGACAAAATATATCCACCACATAGAGGGATCTTCAGCCAGTAACCACTTCAATTGGGATCTGGCATATCATTCCAAATGGATCCAACCCCCTGGCATTCCTGACATACCCTCCAAACACTGAATTCCTGTGCCTTCACCACCCCACCCATGCCAAATGTTTCAAAATGTCAGGCCGATATTCAATTTAAAGTATAAAAGGAATCTAAGGTTATGAAACTTTTGACTTTCACATTTGGAAAGCTAAGAATGAACATAACCTTGATCCTTTCTGAGTAGATAATTATCAGCATTCACAGTGTTCCGTTGAGAGACAGATTAATTGGAATCAACAGAGGTCTCACTGTGAAATACTGCGGATCTCTCCGTAGAGGTTTGAATATCTGGGATACCAAGATGATGAATTCACTGATCAGTCTTGAGGTTCTTTAATGAGTTCGCAATTTATTTTAGACATTGAAGCTTGGATTCTTAGGCAACATTTAGCTTTACTGAACTGTAAAAAAAATAAAGCAAATTCACAAAGTATGCTTTTGTAAATACATAATAAAAAATCCATTCACAAGCTGCTAGAAGCTATGGAAAAGCTCAGGTAAAATACAGACCTTTGTAGGTAGTCCAAGTTACATACACAAAACAGGCTCGACAATTTAAAAAAATTAATTCATGGGACATGGGTGTCGCTGGCTGGCCAGCATTTATTGCCCATCCCTAGTCGCCCTTGTTCAGGGAGCAGTTGAGAGACAACCACATTGCTGTGGCTCTGGAGTCACATGTAGGCCAGACCAGGAAAGGACAGCAGATCTCCTTCCCTAAAGGACGTTAGTGAACCAGTTGGGTTTATCTGGCAATGGTTTCATGGTCATCAGTAGATTCTTAATTCCAGATATTTTTTATTGAATTAAATTCCACCATCTGCCGTGGCGGGTTTCGAATCTGGGTCCCCAGAACGTTCGCTGAGTTTCTAGATTAATAGTCCAGTGATAATACCACCAACCCATCGCCTCCCCTAAACGAGCCTCAATCAATGGTAAGTTATAAGGGAAGGTATCTTAACCCACTAGCCACAAAGTCCCCTCCTCTCTCTAACTGCCCACACTAAAATAAAGACTAAATTCCGAAGAGATTGAGACAAAATGAAGTCCTATTTAGTTTAAATCTACTTTCTCAAGCTGTTTTGTTGTTGTCAAACTGTTACCTCGTGTCAACATGGGTGAGATCCCTCAATTTGTTACCATCCGGCTGGGATACCCCCAAATTGTTTTACCCCAGATGAGGTGGGATTAAGTAGTTCCCTTTCATTATCCAACCCCACATACAGATTAGAAGTGAGAATTGAGTCCAAGGTAAGTAAGTTAAAAAAGTATACTAAACAATTTTAGGGATGGCGATGGCCAAGTGGTATTATCACTAGAATATTAATCCAGAAACTCAGCTAATGTTCTGGGGACCTGGGTTCGAATCCCACCACAGCAAATGGTAGAATTAGAATTAATAAACAAAATTCTAGAATTAAGAATCTATTAATGACCATGAAACCATTATCGATTGTCAGGAAAAACCCATCTGGTTCACTCATGTCCTGTAGGGAAGGAAATCTGCCATCCTTAACCGGTCTGGCCTACATGTGACTCCAGAACCACAGCAATGTGATTGACTCTCAACTGCCTTCCAAGAGCAACTAGGGATGGGCAATAAATACTGGCCAGCCAATAACGCTCATGTCCCACGAATGAATTAAGAAAAATCCTTAGGTGTAGATGATTGACCATTGCATCCATTATGCATTCAATTCCAGTAGCAAGAAATGGTTGGTGTTCTGCAGTTTGTCAGAGAAACTTCCCCATTTGCATTTCAGCTGTGGTCTTTGTTAACTTGGCCTACCTCAACAGTCAGACAGAGAGAGAGAGATGGAGCTTTACCCGCAGAACATTTTTGCAGGGTGATCTGCAAAAAAATCTGGCTTTTTGCATACACAGACACACTGGGCGGGATTTTCCGGCCGCACTCGCCCAAAACTGGAAAATCCTACCCGAGGCCAACGGGCCTTTCCATGGTCCACCCCTCGCCTGCTCCCTTTCCCATGGCGGGCGGAACTGGAAAATTCGCCCCACTAGGCGAGATTCTCGAGTCTCCCAGCCGCATGTTTCCCACCGACAGGAGGTGGGAAATGGGATTCTCTGGTCCACTGCTGTGACCTCACCCCATGGTGAGGGTGCACTGCCGGCGGACCAGAGAATCCCGACGGTGTAAACGGCCAGAGAATTCCAGCCACTGGCTTTTATCCCAATCTTTGTATATTCCTGGAAGGCAAAATCCACAAATGCATCTGGACATTACTCTGAGGATATTTCTTGATGAGGTGATACTCATCTCCCATTAAGTCCCATTGTCACCATTGGAGATGGCAATTAGTTTCTGTATGCTTTAGAAGTATCTTTGACTGGAGAAAGAGTGGGGTTACATTGTCTCTCAGGTTATCACCCACCAGCAATTCATTATTATGACAAAACATATTGTTCAACTTTTCTAAATCAGACTTCCTAATGTATGATATGCTTCAGATGTTTGAAATCAATGTCAATTGTTTTATGCAGAGTGCAGTAGCTAAGTTATCTAAAAATTGAAATGAATGCTGTTAATTGCCAAAAAACACATCAAATTTCATTGACAGGTTATTTAAATATTATGGTCAGGTTGGCAAGCTGCAATTAACCACATAAGAATATGATGTTGTGGTGATAAAGGAGAGCAGGCCTAAAAATGGGACAGGAATATTCAGGAAAGAAAGAAAAGAGGAAGGGTAGCAATGTTGATTGAGAAGGAGGTTGCACTGCTGAATAGAGAAGATATCCTGCGGGGGTGGGGGGGGGGGGGTGGATTGGGGGGTGGGGGTCAAGGGCAGAATATATTTGGTTAGGATTTAGAAACAATACAGTATTACATTAGTGGGTGCATTCTGTACAAACAAGAGGCAAAGATGTAGAGGAGCAAATTTTCAGTGAATTTGCAGAGAGGTGCAAAACTATAGAATATTGATAATGGGAGACTTTAGCTATCTTAATATTACCTGGTTAATAATTGTGCAAAGGTTGACTCTTAAATACCCTCTGTTGAATGGCAATTAGGGATGGGAAATAAGTGATGGCCCAGCCATGCTGCATGGTGGCACAGTGGTTAGCACTGCAGCCTCACAGCGCCAGGGATCTGGGTTTGATTCCCGGCTTGGGTCACTGTCTGTGTGGAGTTTGCACATTCGCCCCGTGTCTGCGTGGGTTTCCTCCGGGTGCTCCGGTTTCCTCCCACAGTCCAAAGATATGCAGGTTAGGTGGATTGGCCATGCAAAATTGCCCCTTAGTGTCAGGGGGATGGGGAGGGTAAATAAGTGGGGTGACGGGGATAAGGCCTGGGTGGGAATGTGGTCTGTGTAGACTCAATGGGCTGAATGACCTCCTTCTGCACGGTCAGGACTCTATGTTTCATTCAGCCAATATTACCCACATTCTATGAACGACTAAAGAAAAAGGGGGGCAGAGAAGGGAAGAGTTTCTGAAGTATACTCAGGAGAATTTTCTTGATCAGAATATTTCTTACTCATAGAAAAAAAACACATTTTTGGATCTGGTTCTGGGGAATGTTGTGGATGAAGTGGATTAAGTGTCAGTCAGGGGAACATTTAGGGAACAGTGGTTATTGTCAGGGTTCAGATTAGATTTGGAAAAGGATAAGGAGCAATGCAAAATAAAGACACTGGATTCGGAGGAAGCTCAATTCCAATGGGTTGAGAATAGATGTTGTCCAAGTATATTGAAATCAAAGATTGGCAGGCAAAACCGTAATGGAATAATGGGTTGCCTATAAAGAGGAGATGGTTCAGGCACAATACCTTCTCACTAGAGGGTAAAGGTAAGGCAACCAAAGCCAGAGCTCCATGAATAACAAAAGAAAGAGAGAGTAAGATGAAGCAGGAAAAGAGTATGCATGGCCAATGACAGGTTGCAAATATAAACAAAAACAGGCTGAATAGAAAATGATCGGATGCGAAGTGAAAATGGAAATGCGAGAGAATAGTAAGAGACTGGCAGCAAACATAAAAGGGAATTCACAAGTTTTCTATAGACATTTCAACAATAAAAGGGTAATAAGAGTAGGATCTGCACACAAAGGCAGGGGGTGTGGCTGAGGCAGTTAATGAATACTTTGCACCTGTCTTTACCAAGGAAGAGTGAGGGGGTTGCAATATAAAAGAAAGGATACAATTCTAAACGGGATGTTGTAACAGAGACACCCAGAGACTCATTTGCATAAATTGTTGAAGGTGGCAGGGCAGGTTGACAAAGTGATTAAAAGGGCATGCGGGAATTTCAGCTTTAAAAATAGAGGCATAGAATACAAAAGCAAGGATGCCACGATGAACATTTATATAAGGTCAGTTCGGCCACAACAGGAGTGTTGGGACCAATTGTGGGCACCGCATTTTTGGAAGGAGGAGATGGCTTTGGAGAGGCTGCAGAAAATGTTCACAAGAATGGTTCCAGGGATGGGGATAGATTGGGGAAGCTGGGGTCTGTTCTCCTTAGGGAAGAGAAGCTTGAGATGAGATTTGATAGAGGTGTTGAAGATCATGAAGGGATCCAGGCAGTGGATAGAGAGAAACTGTTCCCATTGGCAAAAAGGTTGAAAATCAGAGAAGTGAGAGCCGGTGGACACCTATGTAAGGTAAGTGGCAAAAGAAGCAAAGACAACACGTGGAAAAACATTGTTTTAATCAGCAAGCGATTGGGATCTGGATGCACTGCCTGAGAGCGTGGTGGAAGTAGATTCAATCGTGGCTTTCGAAGGATAAGTAACTGAAAACAAATCTCGACGGGCCATGGGGGAAGGGCAGCTGATTGGGACTAGCTGAGTTGTTACAAAGAACCAGATGGACAGGTTGAGCCAAATCGCCTCCTTCTGTGTTGTAGCCAATATATTAATCTTTCTCATCCAGATACATGTTTAAAATGATCAAGCCTCAAGAAAGATATTAGAAAAAATCATTTTCATCTTAAGGTGTTATATAACTGAGGTGTGTCAACTGTGCTACAAAGTGTAGAGCTCTTGCCTGGGTCAGAAGGCTGAGAGTACAAGGCTGACTGCAAGGCGCATGACATTGGCTCCAGCATCGAGGGAGTGCTATACTGCAGGAGATGCCATCTTTCAGAAGAAAATTACACTGAGATCCTTTCTGCACTCCCTTGTTGACATCAGATGTTTTACTTTGAAGAGAAAGAGCAGGCAATCTGGCCCATTGCTATCAGTTAGCCCTCAACTATCGTCACTAAACATCGTTTAAGTGATCATTTACCTCATTGCTGTTTGTTATCTTGCTATCTACAAATTAACTACTGCTTTCCCCTACACTTCAAAAGTGCTATGAAGCATTTTGGGATGTGCTGAGATTGTGAAAGATGCTATATATAAATGCAAGTTACGTTTCTTATTTCTATATTTGGAACAGATTCCCAGCCAAAGCAGCTAAGGCAGCCTTTTAACTTACTTAATTACTTCTGGAAATCAAAAAAAAAGTGTTTGTGCTGAATCTTGCCTTTTGGAGTAAGAGTTTACCACAGAATATATGATACTTCATTGTGAAAGGACTGTAAAAGGATAGTTAACCTGTTAGGAACAGAGGACTTAGGAACTGGAGGAGACCATTCAGCCCTTCGAGCCTGCTCCGCCATTCAATAAGATCATGGCTAATCTCAGCTCCACTTTCCCACCAGAGCCTCCATAACCCTGGACCTCCTTGTCTATCAAAAGTCTGTTTAACTCTGCCTTGAATAAACTCAATGACCTAGCCTCCACTGCTCTCTGGGAAATAGAATTCCATACTAATGACCCTCAGAGAGAGAAAGCAATTTCCTCATTTCTGTTCCCTTGTCCTGTCTCTCCCACAAGTGGAAACATCTTCCCAGTATCCACTCCAGAAAACCCCCTCAATAAGGTCTCAAAACATGATTTGGGTTCAACAATAAACGTCCTTCGGAAAGATCACTTATGTTACAGGATGTTACATTTTCTTGTGCTAAAGAAGTCAGTCTGATTGAGCAGGTAGTCAGGAAGGAAAGGAAGGAGAGAATTCCGTCAAGGAGGTTAAATCCTGTGGAGAGCAGCAGCTCTGAGCTAAATAAAGAAGATCTGAGAATTTATGCGCTCTCCGGAATTTGACTTAATTACTTCTGGAAATCAAAAAAAATGTTTGTGCTGAACCTTGCCTCTTGAGATGGAGTAAGAGTTTACCACAGAATATATTGTACTTCATTGTGAAAGGACTTGGTGCGCCAAACCATCTTTTCTCATGTGGTATTTTATTTTCTTATGAATCATTTTAGTTATTAGATAAAGTAGGTTTGATGACATTAAAAAAAGCAGCTGCTGGAACAACACAGCAATGAATCAAATAAATCTATTACAAATGTTATTCGGAAAATTGAAAATGACACTCAGAAGAAAATGTACCAATTCTGAACAAAATGAAATGAGTGAAAGCTATTCAACAAAGCTCTCCTTCAATTAAATAGAGCGGAGGTTTGGTCATTGGATACAATTATTGTCCCATTTGAACATCCTTTGGACTAGTTCTGCATCTGTTAAACTTCTAATCTCTCGATTGCACTTTCTTAAAGAAAGCTAGAATACCTCTGGTGAGGTAACTCACTGAAGTTACTGGTTGGAGCTTTGTATCATGAAAGATAATGGCCAGAATGTCACTACTGTTCATGCCGGCGGGATTTTCCCATCCCGCTGCAGTGAACAGATATTTGGCTGGATGCCAAATTCTCCATTCTCGCTGGTAGTGGTGGCAGGTTGTACGAGATCAGAGAATTCCGGCTGATATATCATTATAGCTCAGGCCTTTAGTTTGATAGTATAATATCTGTGATGAGTCCCATGATATTTCATCCCACATCACATCAATTTCCTTACTCAACTTACTTTCAATTCGAAATGGCTCATAACTTCCTGTCAAAATAATGGTGAGGCAATGCCTGTTTATTTATGCACAAATGCTACAGCAACATCAAGTTTAAAGATTATTTAATTAGTTTCACAAGTAGGCTTACATTAACACTGCAATGTAGTTACTGCGAAAATCCCCTAGTCGCCACACTCTGGCACCTGTTTGGGTACACTGAGGGAGAATTTTGCATGGCCAATCCACCCAACCCGCACGTCTTTCAGAGGTGGGAGGAAATTGGAGCACCCGGAGGAAACCCACGCAGACATGGGGAGAATGTGCAGTCTCCGCACAGACAGTGACCCAAGCCGGGAATCGAACCCAGGTCCCTGGTGCTGTGAGGCAGCAGTGCTAACCACTGTGCCGCCCCTCAGGCAAGGGTAGATGGTTAAACATGGAATGTACGAGTTGCGTCACTACATGGTTAGCTTTGTGAACATGGCATTTTGTTGTCTGGCTCACCTTTGCATGCACTAACTACTGTGAAGTTGCTGTAATTGCATGGTTGATACAAAAAACACTCACCATGGGAAATTTAAGTCGTCGAGTCATTTCACATTTAAGTGAAATTTAGTTATATGATAAGCATAAATTCCTGCCAGTCAAACTCCCTCGGATTGAAAAGTAACTATTACAAATGTGGAATCTCATTCTTTTAAGTTTAATGTTTTAATTTATTTATCAATGTCACAAGTAGGCTTACGTTAACACTGCAATGAAGTTACTGTGAAAATCCCCTAGTCGCCACACTCCAGCTCCTGTTTGGGTACACTGAGGGAGAATTTAGCATGGCCAATGCACCTAACCAGCACGTCTTTGGATTGTGGGAAGAAACCGGAGCACCCTGAGGAAACTCACGCAGACACGGGGAGAACGTGCACACAGACAGTGACCCATGTCAGGAATGGAACCTGGGTTTCTGGCACCGTGAGGCAGCTGTGCTAACCACTGTGCCACCACATTCTTTCAGGTCTCTTTCAGGAGATCTGAAAACTTTTTTTTTTACTTTACTTAATCCTCTTAATCCAATTTTCCTGTCCTCTTTATTAGTCTTTTTATACGTGAATTTGACATACTTCACAGTTCTTGCACTGCTAATTGCACAATCTTTCAATCTACTTGGTTATGGAGACATACAGTTACTTGTCCTTTCTACTCAGGTTCCAGGCAGCCTGCTTTCCCTCACTGTGTGTGTCTGTACCTTTAAGACTTGATTAGCTGTAAAAACTCGCATTCCAATCATTATTCATTATTCTGTAAATTGAGTTTGTGTCTTTATATGCCCTGTTTGTGAACAGAACTCCCACTCACCTGACGAAGGAGCAGCGCTCCGAAAGCTAGTGGCGTTTGCTACCAAATAAATCTGTTGGACTTTAACCTGGTGTTGTTAGACTCCTTACTGTGTTTCCCTCACTGTGACATTATGAGCTTGAATTTTGCCAGGTGAAAATTTAAACAAAAAAAAACAAGGCTTATTATTGGAAGACAGGACAGAAATTTATGGGCCAAGCTGTTTCAATGTCGCAGTTTCCTATCTCCCTTAACCTGCCTGGTGGAAGTTTCCAGCTGGTCAACATAGCCGCTGTTTATTTAATCCACGGGCGGTTTGTGACCCAGTAGTTTACTCCAAACTTCAATGTTAATGGTACTGGTGAAATACTAACAATGTCCATGAGCTCCTATCGATTATAGTAAACAGCTGGGGCGACACTGTGCAACAGTGGTTAGCACTGCTGCCTCATAGCTCCATGTGGTGAACCATCGTTGGTTACCACTGGGGGTTGTTCTTATGTTACTGTTGGGTTAGGGTGTTGTCACTGTGGGGGTTGTATAATGTTGTTGGGTTAGGGTGTTTACCTGTTGTAAATGTTATTATGGCACATCCCGGTGGGGCCCCGCCTCCGGAGGAGAGGTATAAGACCCTCTGCTCCGGCAGGACCCCTTCAGTCTGAACTGGTGTACTCGTGTTAGTTAGTTCCATTGTTTGATAATAAAAGCCTTCAATAACTGAAGCCTTGTTCCACATGCTTGATTGTCGCGCATCAATTTTATTATCAAACAGAAAACTCTCAGCAGTAAAAAGAGAGTATGGAACAGATTTTGAAACCAGATCGTCTGGCGTTGGACCCACGTGCGGTCGGTGCCGCTAACACCTTCGACCACTGGTGGAAGTGTTTCGAAGACTACCTGGCAGCCTCTGTAGCTATTACTACAGACAGCGACAAACTCCAAGTCCTCCACGCAAGGGTAAGCGACACGATTTATCTCGCGATTCGTGCGGCCACCACTTACCCGAGGGCCGTCGAGCTCTTGAAGAAACGATACACGAAACCACCCAACGAGATACACGCTCGTTACCTCCTCGCTACACGATGTCGGCAGTCGGGCGAAACCATGGAGGACTATGCCAATGAGCTCCTGCAGCTTGCCAGGGGTTGCGATTGTAAAGACGTATCAGCCGAACAATACATGTACGACCTCGCCCGAGACGCGTTCGTAGCAGGGGTAGGGTCCTCGTACATCCGGCTTAAGTTACTGGAGAAAGGGAACCTCAACTTGACCCAAGTGATGGAGATGGCTGAGATGCTGGAAGCGGCGTCGAAAAGCTTGGCGCTGTACCCTGAGGACCACGTGGAGACAACGTGGCAAGAGCAAGCTCAAATCCCTCCTCGCCCCGCGGGCTCGCGCTCCCATATCGATCCGACGACGGCAGCAGCTCCAGGCGGCCAGCGATGCTATTTTTGCGGTGGGGCCAAGCATCCACGGCAACAGTGTCCGGCAAAAACGGCAATCTGCAGCCAGTGCGGTAAAAAAGGCCACTATGGTAAAGTTTGCAGGTCGAAGTCCAAAAACGGCAGTGCAGCTTGTAACCCTCCAGAGCGGAGACAATCTCCTTCGGCGTCGCAGTACCCACGAGGTCCGACCACGTGCGAATCCAGGACGGCGCCATCGTGGCTGACGGAGGAGGAGGAAGACCACCAGGAGTCGCTACGTTTGGCGCCCTCGCCCACGTGCGATTCATGGGGGCGGCCATCATGGTCCACGACGACTAGGAGCGACCAGCAGGGGTCCTCAGCATCAACATCGGCGGCATGCAGTGACGCCCAGGGGCCAACGGTGGCGTCGATCTCCCTGGACCAGACTAAGCACCACAGGCTTGAGAATTCAATGATGGATATCAAGGTAAATGGTCGTACTGTGAATTGTCTGTTTGACAGTGGGAGCACCGAGAGTTTCATACACCCTGACACTGCTAAAAGGTGTGGACTCCGGGTTCTACCTGCCAAGCAGACAATTTCCATGGCATCACGGTCCCGGTCTGTACCGATCCAAGGACGATGTATGGTAACTCTAGAGGTACAGGGCACAATTTAGGAGCAATACAGGCTCCTTGTGTTACCTCACCTTTGTGCGCCAATTCTCCTCGGACTAAATTTTATGGTCCACATGAAGAGTGTGATCCTACAGTACGGTGGGCCACTCCCTTCACTGGCAGTAGGGAATCAGCCGCAGCCTCCAAATTGCCCAAAGCGCCCCGCATGCAATCTTTCCACTCTGAAAATCACTACACCATCCTTATTTAAGAATCTGGTACCAGGCTGCAAGCCCATCGCTACTAAGAGTAGGCGTTACAGCGCTGAAGACCGGATCTTTATTAGATCTGAGGTTCAGCGGCTCCTCAAGGAAGGGATCATACAGGCCAGTGCTAGTCCGTGGAGAGCGCAGGTCGTGGTAGTCAAAAGCGGGAACAAACCTCGGATGGTCATCGACTACAGTCAGACCATTAACCGTTATACGCAGCTGGATGCGTATCCTCTCCCGCGCATTTCTGATATGGTCAATCAGATTGCGCAGTACCGAGTGTTCTCTACCATAGACCTTAAGTCCGCCTACCATCAACTCCCCATCCGCCCAGAGGACCGACAATATACGGCTTTTGAGGCGGATGGTCGTCTATACCATTTTCTCAGGGTTCCATTTGGTGTCACCAATGGGGTCTCGGTCTTCCAGCGTGCTATGGACCGAATGGTGGACCAGAACGGGTTGCGGGCTACCTTCCCGTACCTGGATAACGTCACCATCTGCGGCCACGACCAGCAGGACCATGACACGAATCTCCAACACTTTCTGCGCACTGCATCTCGCCTGAATCTGACCTATAACAGGGAGAAGTGCGTATTCCGTACGCGCAGGTTAGCTATCCTTGGATACGTGGTGGAAAACGGGGTCATTGGCCCTGATCCAGACCGTATGCGCCCCCTTACTGAACTTCCCTTGCCCGCTAGCACGAAAGCACTGAGGAGATGTCTCGGGTTCTTTTCGTATTATGCGCAGTGGGTCCCCAACTACGCGGACAAAGCTCGTCCGCTCATCAAGTCCACGACCTTCCCACTCACGCCGGAGGCCCAATTGGCCTTCAAGGCTTTGAAGAGCGACATTTCGAAAGCCACGATGCACGCGGTGGATGAATCCATCCCTTTCCAGGTGGAGAGTGATGCATCTGATTTTGCCCTAGCCGCCACACTAAACCAGGCAGGCAGGCCCGTCGCGTTCTTTTCCCGCACCCTTCAAGGCCCAGAAATTCGGCACTCAGCGGTGGAGAAGGAGGCTCAGGCCATTGTGGAGGCAGTCAGACACTGGCGCCATTATCTGGCGGGGAAGCGGTTCACTCTGATCACGGATCAACGATCCGTGGCGTTTATGTTCAGTAACACGCAGAGGGGCAAGATCAAGAACGATAAGATCTTGCGGTGGAGAATTGAGCTCTCCACCTATAATTACGATATTATGTATCGTCCAGGGAAGCTCAATGAGCCCTCGGATGCTCTCTCGCGCGGAACATGCGCCATCATGCAGGAGGACCGCTTGAAGGCCCTCCACAATGACCTGTGTCATCCTGGAGTCACCCGACTCTACCACTTCGTCAAAGCCCGCAACCTGCCCTACTCGGTGGAGGATGTCAGGTCAGTGACGAGAAGCTGTCGGATTTGCGCAGAATGCAAACCGCACTTTTATCGACCAGACCGGGCACAATTGGTCAAGGCCACTCGCCCGTTCGAGAGGCTGAGTGTGGATTTTAAGGGCCCCCTTCCCTCAACGGACCGGAACGTCTATTTCCTCAATATAATAGATGAGTACTCCCGGTTCCCGTTTGTTGTCCCCTGTGCGGACACGTCGACTGCCACCGTCATTAAGGCATTCAGTGAACTTTTTACCCTGTTCGGGTACCCCTGCTACATTCATAGCGACAGGGGCTCGTCGTTCATGAGCAACGACTTGAGGCAATTCCTGCTCTCATTCGGGATTGCCTCTAGTAGAACCACGAGCTACAACCCTCGGGGTAACGGACAGGTGGAAAGGGAGAATGCTACAGTCTGGAAGGCTGTCCTACTGGCACTGAAATCCAGGGGCCTTCCAGTCTCCCGTTGGTAGGAGGTCCTTCCAAATGTGCTCCACTCTATCCGCTCCCTCCTGTGTACGGCAACCAATGCTACTCCCCACGAGACGATGTTCTCATTCCCTCGGAAGTCGTCCTCGGGGATCTCATTACCAGCCTGGTTGACGTACCCAGGACCCGTCCTTCTGCGGCGACATGTGAGGGCTCGCAGGTCCGACCCCTTGGTCGAACCGGTCCAACTCCTCCACGCCAACCCTCAGTATGCCTATGTGGCATATCCTGACGGGCGAGAGGACACTGTCTCCATTCGAGACCTGGCGCCCGCAGGGGACGTAGCAACTCCTGTCGCTCCCATACCCCCTGTCACGAATCCCCTACTACTTATTTCTTCCCCAGACGTGGCGCGGTCAGCACCGGGACCAGTGCATAACAGTTATACTCCCATGTACAGCTTGCCTGAGACTCGGAGATCGGCGCCACCACAGAAGGTTCCAGGATCCCCTGCACCATCGCCTCACCAGGGCCAACCGGCCCGGGAGTCCTTGAGGGGACAGCCGGACGCTGTTTTGGAGAGAACGCCACCGCAAGCACCTGCTCCGGTTTCGCAACCGGTGTTGAGGAGATCACAGCGACGGTGCGGTCCTCCAGACCGTCTGGACTTGTGAATTTTGTACATATATGACCTGTTTTTTGCACCCCGCCGGCCTTTGTTTTTAAAGGAGGGGTGAATGTGGTGAACCATCGTTGGTTACCACTGGGAGTTGTTCTTATGTTACTGTTGGGTTAGGGTGTTGTCACTGTGGGGGTTGTATAATGTTGTTGGGTTAGGGTGTTTACCTGTTGTAAATGTTATTATGGCACATCCCGGTGGGGCCCCGCCTCCGGAGGAGAGGTATAAGACCCTCTGCTCCGGCAGGACTCCTTCAGTCTGAACTGGTGTACTCGTGTTAGTTAGTTCCATTGTTTGATAATAAAAGCCTTCAATAACTGAAGCCTTGTTCCACGTGCTTGATTGTCGCGCATCACTCCAGGGACCCGGATTAGATTCCCAGCTTGGGTCACACTGTCTGTGCGCAGTTTTCACGTTCTCCCCGTGTCCGTGTGGGTTTCCCCCGGCTGCTCCGGTCTCCTCCCACAGTCCAAAAAGACGTGCTGGATAGGTGCTAAATTCTCCCTCAGTGTACCCGAACAGGCGCCGGAGTGTGGCAACAAGGGGATTTTCACAGTAACTTCATTGCAGTGTTAATGTAAGTCTACTTTTGACACTAATAAATAAACAAACTGGAATTTTCCATTTAAGTTTTAAGTTTATTTATTAGTGTCACAAGTAGGTTAATATTAACACTGCAATGAAGTTACTGTGAAAATTCCCTAGTCGCCATACTCTGGCACCTGTTCGGGCACACTGAGGGAGAATTTAGCACGGCCAATGCACCTAACCTGCACGTCTTTTGGACGTATTGGGTTTGTATTAGTTAGGCTGAAGGTAACAGAATCTGGCACTTTAAGACCTATTGCTAAATGCCCTAAATATGCCAGTGAAAGGAAAAAAAATGATTGGATTTATAAGGATACTATCCCCCACAGCTCTTGAGATTTCACCCATTTTACCCTTGTGATTTTTAATAATTTTTTGCCTCATCAACTCAATTACCCTAATTATAATTCATATCCTGCAACACTGCTCACAGCTAGAAGTTAGGATAAAAAGATGTTTCATCTTGTAACTGTATCTCTCCTTGTCTCACGTACTCTTTTCCATTTTTTTCTTCTCTTTATTTGTCTTCCACAATATCTGCGTCCCCTTTTCTCTCCGTATTTCACACATTTTCATTGCTATTTGTGGATTTCACGAGTCTGTCTTTGACTCTCTCCCATTTGTCTCCCTTGCTCCAGCTTCCTCCTTGATTCTTTCACTTATGGGGCAATTCTAAGTGCTGAATGAGTGTGAAAATGGGAGAGAATCGCACCCATTTTTTGGGTGAGCTCCCAGTCATAATCATATGGCACTGAGTTGAATAAATGAGCCACAATGCGATTCTCGCCAGTAGAGGGAACCTAATCTCACTGGGAAACTGCCTGCTGCGCTCTCGGGGTACCATTGCACAGGTGCCCCAATCTTCCAGTACACAGTGTACGCAGCATGTTGGGAGATCTCCTGTGACTCCCCCAAACCCCCCCATGGACATCGGAATCTGGTGCCAAATGCTCCCTGTGCGGGGCTCCCCAACCCATCCCCAGACATCGCCCCCGCCAACCACCGAGGACCTCACCCACCCACCTCCCCTCCCCGCCAATTGTTACCCCCCCCAATCACTGCCCCGGCTGATCACTGCCCTGGCTGATCAACCCTCTAGCCCCGAGCACTGTCCCAGCTGATCTCACCCTACCCCCTAATGCAGAGTTCCCCCTTCCCTCCCCCATAATGGATCTCCCCCAACCTCCCACTCATCATGGCCCTGCTCCCATCAGGCCATGCCCCCATGGCACTGCCAGCTGACACTGCCCAGCCCTTTCCCCGACCACCCGGAGGCTTCAATGGTCTCTGGTTCCACCAGCAAGGCTGTCACGTCTGGTTTCCATTGGTGGGGACCATACATGATCCTCGCCAGTGAGGACCTCGACTGGCGAGTAGGTAAGAGCAAGTGAGCCCAAACGATAGTGTCCAGGACTTGCTAATTATATGTAAATTAAGTTTTGAATATAGAACTTGACTTCCCGCCTGAATTCCACCGGCAGAACAGTGCCTCTAGCATCGCAAGAAGCGAAAAATCAGGCACGAACCCAATTTTGTGCCTGTCGCCTGATCTTACAGGCTCCCCAGCTGATCAACCAGCATGACAATCCTATAAGGACATAAGAACTCGGAGCAGGAGTAGGCCATCTGGCCCCTCGAGCCTGCTCCACTATTCAATAAGATCATGGCTGATCTTTTCGTGGACTCAGCTCCACTTACCCTCCCGCCCGCTCACCATAACCCTTAATTCCTTTACTGTTCAAAAAGTTATCTATTCTTGCCTTAAAAACATTCAATGAGGTAGCCTCAACTGCTTCACTGGGCAGGGAATTCCACAGATTCATAACCCTTTGGGTGAAGAAGTTCCTCCTCAACTCAGTCCTAAATCTGCTCCCATTTATTTTGAGGCTACTCCCCCTAGTTTTAGTTTCACCTGCAGTGGAAACAACTTCCCTGCTTCTAACTTATCTATTCTCCTCATAATCTTATATGTTTCTATAAGATCTCCTCTCATTCTTCTGAATTCCAATGAGTATAGCCCCAGTCTACTCAGTCTCTCCTCATAAGCCAACCCTCTCAACTCCGGAATCAACCTAGTGAATCTCCACTGTACACCCTCCAGTGGCAGTATATCCTTTCTCAAATCAGGTTAGGTAAGGTAAGGTAAGATCGTCCCCTCAATCTTTCTCTCTCTTTCTCTTCATAAATATACACTTTACTCTCTTTTGACTTTAGGCTGATACTCCTGTGGAACAGAGGGGTTCCTGCATTGATGAAGTGGAGTCCTTTGAGTGGAATGTTAAAGAAGTAGACAGATCTTGATTTAAGTGGACATTAGTGATGCCAGGACACTATTTGAAAAAGAAAGGTATTTTCTCCCGTCTTTGTCAATGTTCTTCCCTCAACCTATTGTAATGTGCTTTAAAGGAATAGCAACATGCCATCACAGGAAGGGAAGTGTGTCATGTGACCCAGCTTCAGTTTCACTTTGGCTTGGAGCAGAACACAATACACACAGCTCTGCTGCTGATAGCCAGCACAAGCTTTCCATCCGTGTATATGTCCTTATGTGCCTAGTTTAAATAAATGAGCCCACAACATGTTTACACAATCCCTTATGAGTGATTGGTGCCTTAATATCATTATAAAAATACAGCTTAGTTTTTTCACACCTGTAATTGCTTTTATGTTGTAAACTCTCAATTCCAATGCAGGCAAAGTTTAAAGTGGAACTGAACTATTGACATGCAGGCATTTTTGTTTAGCATGAAGCTAACTGAAGTTTTAACCCTTTCTTAGCACAAAAATACAGAAACACAAATTAAGTTTAAACTGAAATTTATACTTTATTGCTAAAACCCAAGGTACAAATATAGATTATTTAAACCATCTCTATTTCCTAACATATTTATAATTTGCCAGTGTCTGCACTTTCATTCCTGACAATGAATTGATCATTTATGATATTTAATGAAAAAAATACATGTAAATGTATAATTGCTAGAGAAAAGCAACAAAATATTTAGATTTTTCATAAGTTCCCTTGAATTCTGATGAACTTTCTTGCAGTGGTGAGCAAAATTGGATGGAGCAGGGCCAGTAGGAGGTCCACAGGGTGTCTTGTCCCACCTATGGCAGTGCATGGACAACAAGTTTGAGAACCACTAATTTCAAGCAAAGGAGAAAAGTTGCAACTTTGAGCAGAATTTATGGAATAAACTTATAAAAGTATGAGTGTGGGATGCTGAGGATCCATCAGCAGGACCAATGCAGATGTTATATTGACTGAGGTGTTGTCCCCTCTTGATGAGCAGAAGGAATAATGGGGGAAATTCCGATCAAGGATAGCTTGGCCTTTACTTACAAATTTATTTCAGGCTGTGAAAACCGGAATGTTTAAGAATCACATTGCATCCTTGAACAGCGTGTTTATGTAACATGATCAGACATATTTTATCAAAAGAACAGAAAATAAACAGGATGACATAGCGTCTCGATCATATTAAGTCTATCGTTTACAAGTTTTTGCTGGCAATGTATGAAAGGTCCTATATTCTTTAATCTGTGGATATCAACATTTTTTTGTACTTCTGACATCAAATGTTAGAAGTTACAATAAACAGCTGAACGCTTGAGAACACTGTGTTGCGTTCAAAATTGGGAGCTGGCTTGACTGCAAATTCCGTTTTGCAATAATCATTGATTAACATCCGCCATGGTATTGAGATCTTTGTTTCAGGAATTTAATAAATTCCGTGTTACAGCAAATGGAAAGTAATTTGGTTTCTGCTGCAATTTTAAAAATTAATTCGTGAGACATGGGCATCGCTGGCTGGCCAGCATTTATTGCCTATCCCTAGTTGCCCTTGAGAAGGTGGTGGTGAGCTGCCTTCTTGAATCGCTGCAGTCCATGTGCTGTGGGTTGGCCCACAATGCCGTTAGGGAGGGAATTCCAGGATTTTGATCCAGCGACTGTGAAGGAATGGCGATATATTTCCAAGTCAGGATGGTGAGTGACTTGGAGGGGAACTTGCAGGTGGTGGTGTTCCCATGTATCTGTTGCTCTTCCCCTTCTAGATGGACGTGGTCATGGAGGGCAGTACAATACACTGCCTCAGATCAACCAACGGGAGTTTGAATCCCAATTCCTTTTGATTCCATCCAGGCTTCCGCAGGTAACAAATGGTCCAATCTCAGCCTTCAACAACATTTGTTAACACGACTCTACATCTTGTCATGATGACTTGGCTAAAGTCAAGAATTGAAGGAATATGGGAACAGGAATAGGATATGCTGCTCACCAAGCCTATTCCATCATTCATTTAGTCCATGACTAACCTGTATTGGAACATCATTTACCTGCCTGGTTCCATATCCCCATGTCAACAGCTGAGTGTTTCATATATGGTGGCACGGTTGCACAGTGGTTAGCATTGCTGCCTCACATTGCCAGGGACCCGGGCTCAATTCCTGGCTCGGGTCACTGTGCGGAGTCTGCACCTTCTCCCCGTGTATGCGTGGGTTTCCTCCCACAGTCTGAAAGGAGTGCTGGTTAGGTGCACTGGCCATGCTAAATTCTCCCTCAGTGTACCCCAGCAAGCACCGGAGTGTGGCGGCTAGGGGATTTTCACAAAGAGATATGCATCAGGGTACGCAGGTAAAACTTATTTCTCTGGACAACTTTCCCCCTTTTACCACCAGATGACGCAGACCAAAATGAAGTCAATATGTATGGGTAAGGGTCCATGGTCAACCTCTTCCTTCTTATTGACATTCCATCTCTACCAACCTTTGAAGCTGCCGGAAGCTCCATCATTAAGCCCACATGATCATAAACCCACCAGAGGAACATGATGGGGCACAGGAAAGCGGCCAGAAGATGCCAGGAAATCCAACACCTTCTCCCTCTCCTCAGCTCTGAAGAAGAGTCACACGGACTCAAAACGTTAGCTCTGTTTTCTCTCCCCACAGACGCTGCCAGACCTGCTGAGCTTTTCCCGCATTCTCTGTTCTTGTTTCAGATTCCAGCGTCCGCATTATTTTGCTTTTATTTAAGTAAAGAAAATGTTGATTTGGGAGGATTTCTTTGGAGGAGAGGGAGGTGCCCAGCCGAGCCCTGAAAAAGAATCATTGGGCCCCCCAAGCCATGGCCTTCCTTACACTCGTGATGTGGAGATGCCGGCGTTGGACTGGAGTAAACACAGTAAGAGTTTTAACAACACCAGGTTAAAGTCCAACAGGTTTATTTGGTAGCAAAAGCCACACAAGCTTTCGGAGCTCCAAGCTCCTTCTTCAGGTGAGTGGGAATTCTGTTCACAAACAGGGCATATAAAGACACAGACTCAATTTACATGAATAATGGTTGGAATGCGAATACTTTCAGCTAATCAAGTCTTGAAGAAACAAAACAACGTGAGTGGAGAGAGCATCAAGACAGGCTAAAAAGATGTGTATTGTCTCCAGACAAGACAGCCAGTGAAACTCTGCAGGTCCAGGCAACTGTGGGGGTTACAAATAGTGTGACATGAACCCAATATCCCGGTTGAGGCCGTCCTTGTGTGTGCGGAACTTGGCTATCAGTTTCTGCTCAGCGACTCTGCGCTGTCCTTACACTACCATTATTTTGGGATCCCCCAATCAAAGAGGACTGAGAGTTCCGCAAATCTAAGACAAAGTTATTCAGAAGAATAATTTGTTTTTCATTGGCATCCAAGATAGCAATGCCATTACATCCATCATACAATATATGTTATTATACCTTTTGAACTTAAAAGATTTTTACTCCTTTACGTAGGTCTAATTACATTTTAAAGGCAGATAATGAACTTTACAGGGCATGTAACATTTTCCTCAAATATCCACAAAATAAAGATAGAAAGTCTTTTTGGGAGCACGGTGGCACAGTGCTTAGCATTGCTGCTTCACAGTGTCGGGGACCCAGGTTCGATTCCGGCTCGGTTGTGGAGTCTGCACATTCTCCCCGTGTCTGCATGGATTTCCTCCGGGTGCTCTGGTTTCCTCCCGCACTGCAAAGATGTGTAGGTTGAGGGGATTGGCCATGCTCAATTGCCCCAGAGTGTCTAAAGATGTGTAGGTTAGAGGGATTAGTAGGGTAAATACATGGGGTTAAGAGGATAGGGTAAGATGCTCTATCGGAGACTCAGTGCAGACTCAATGAACCAAATGGCCTCCTTCTGCACTGTAGGGATTCTGCACTGTAGGGCGACACGGTAGCACAGTGGTTAGCACTGCTGCTTCACAGCTCCAGGGACCTGGGTTCGATTCCCGGCTTGGGTCACTGTCTGTGTGGAGTTTGCACATTCTCCTCGTGTCTGCGTGGGTTTCCTCCGGGTGCTCCGGTTTCCTCCCACAGTCCAAAGATGTGCAGGTTAGGTTGATTGACCATGCTAAAAATTGCCCTTGGTGTCATGAGATGCATAGGTTAGAGGGATTAGTGGGTAAATATGTGGGGGTAGGGCCTGGGTGGGATTGTGGTCGGTGCAGACTCGATGGGCCGAATGGCCTCTTTCTGTACTGTGGGGTTTCTATGAATGATTATGATCTATATTTGCTGTTAGTGAATCTGCATTATTATTTATGCTTGATCATGAGGTATTAATGCATTGGGTCATCTATAATTTTGCAATCAGTTATCTGTTATTCTTGTTGATCGCTGCCAGGACATTTAATTAAAAGTTGTATTGCCATTAGGTGTGAGCAGTGAGCTGAATGGAGAAATTCAAGTCCCTTTCCCCTCTTCCCAGGCTGCAAACCTCCCAAATCGAGCTAATACACAAATATTCTATTTCACTCAAATCGGATCATTTTGGGCTTGCCTGTCCTTCAACAAAGACAAAAAGCTGTTGAGGAAAAGTAGAATAAGCAGATATCTGTCTGCATGTGTGTGCTGCTATCATCCTGGTGGGTGGCAAGTCAGCAACACCTGTCAGTACTGCAAACACATCCATAAAAATGAGACGTTGCTTTTGTTATTAAAAGGAAACGTCTCAAAAATATCTCATCGCCCAGCGGAGACACCCAATTCCCCAGGGGATAGTTGAGAAGTATGTGTTTATATTCCCTGTCAAGCATTTCGTCCTGAGTAGTTGAGTACGAGTACGTTAACCTGACAGTACAAAATAGTGTAGAGGCAAATATGTGTTCATGTTTTTCCTGTCCTATAAGGCCGTACTGGAGACGAAGAACATTGAGTGCATTATATCTTTAATGTCAGATCTTTGGCCTATATCTGATGAAAACCAAAAATCACATGCTCTGAACTACTCTTTTTAAAAAAAAACACAAATTCCATTTGGTTTATATGTCATTCACGTTTATTAACTCTTTCTTCAGGGATGGCCGTTCTTAGGCCTGTGCTAACTCAGCTCTGGGCCAGAATGCTCTATAGCCTAGCTATGACTGTAACACTACATTCTGCACTCTCTCCTTTCCTTCTCTATGAACAGCATGCTCTGTCTGTATAGTGGGCGAGAAACAATACTTTTCACTGTATCCCAATACATCTGACAATAATAAATCAAATCAAATCTAGGATGTCACAGCTCAAAAGGTTTAGAAGCCTTTGCAACAGCTGCTCTGTGCATATCCTTCCTGCCCCAACAAGACTCTGCGGTAATTAAGTCTCAAAGGGGTAGACTCTTATTGCCGCAGGGAAGGAAGTGGTGAAAGGCACTTGGGCTAAATTGAACATCTCCCAAAAGTGAGCCTGAGATTTGCAATGCACAAATACCCTCCATCAATTCAATGCGATGCAGGTAGCAAGTAAACTGGAGTGGCACCCCATCTCAGCAGGGGAGCCCAAAAGTATGAGGCCAACATGAGTTAAAGTTAACTTGCACCTCTTAACAGGGAGGTGCACTGTGGCTGGAGCAGAGACGTTTTAAAGAGGTATTCAAGATCATGAGGGGTCTGGACAGAATAGCTGGGAGAAACTGTAACCCTTGGCAGAAGAATCAGGAATCAGTGAAGACTGATTTATGATAATTGAAACAAGAACAAGAGACAATATTAGGAAAACATGCAGAGTAGTGCCAATCTGGAATGCACTGCCTGGGAGTGTGGTGAAGGCAAATTCAATTATGGTTTTCAAAAGAGAATTGGATAATTAACTGAAGAGAAAAAATTTGCAAGGCTATAGGGAAAGGCAGGGGAGTGGGACTTGCTGAGAAGCTCTTACAGAGAATCGGCATTGATGAGACAGGCTGCAGAGCCATCTCTCTGTGTTTGTACCATTCTATGGGCAGGATTTTCCACCCTTCCTGCTGGTGGGACCTTCCGGGCCCACAAAGGTCGACTCCCCCTCACACAGGTTCCTCCAAGGCAGGTTAGGCAAGCCACGCAGATGGCTATTAGCTTTGGTGGAAGAGAAAGACCCCGTTGGAAGCCAATGGCCCATCGTCTATGCCGTGGGAGGGGAGGGGAGGGGGGAGGGTTGGCAGTCAGAAAATCCCAGCCTATAATTCTATTCTGTGGAACAGATGGCGGGAATCCTTGTTCAAGTCACTCTGATGTGGCAAATTATTGAATATGGGCATGGCATGATATTTAAGAGGGCATGCTCCAAAGTTCTCAGATGCTTCTCAGGAAGTTGTTGTTGAAGAGGTATAAAGAAAGACAGAATTGTCATATCCACCAACATCCATGACAATCCCTCAGACAAACCCTCAGAAGACAGTGGGAGCAGATAGCTAGGAGTCTAGTGCCAAGAACATGGATGCAGTGTTGTAACAAGTTCAATGATCTCATACGAGCTGTTAAGGTCGGCAAATTCATCTACAAATACCATAACCCACCAACTGCACCACGAGCCTCAAATACTCCTTGATGCTCCACGCCCCCATTGTAGGATAATGGGTTCATTGTTATGGTAACAAAATCCAACAGTGACATCAGCAGTCATGTGCAGGAGACTTTTTAGAAACATGAAACAGCCTCTACACAAGAGAGATGTACTTACCCAGAAGCTTATTATATACATAATGTAAATAAAGTAGTTTTGAAGAAACCCACCTGAGTTATGATCTGAGTCACTTATGAGTAGAGGGAAACCTTTCTGATGGTGATTAGACCACAAGTTTCCCCAAGGGAGATCCCAACACTTTTCATCATGGAAACCAAACCACAAAACACCCCTACCACTCACCCACCAACAATCTTCATCAATTAGGAGTCTTAATTAACATTCAAAGCTACACATCACTCTCAGACATTTAGCAATGCTCCAAATCGCCCACTTACATCTCACAGCTTCTACACACTATTCAACCAGGACGGCCACATCATCCAAACACCACACTCACTGACACACTTCCCTCTCACTCGCAGGATGAGGTGGTTCACAGCCACGGGCAATGGCACCCAACTGGCAGGGGACAGGCTTGGCTGCAAGTCATTGAGCACACAAAGGTCACCATCATTGCCAAGGCTTTGGCCAGTAATGGGGCTGAAACCATGACGGTGTCCTTGTACCTAATTCTCCGACTCATTCCCACTTCCTCCTCATCCTGATTCACAAGCTGCAAATCGTGAAACATGCAGCTGGTCTCTTCCCCACTCCGCTCACTTGTGCCTTTCTTCTTCCAGATACCCTGGAACTGCCATCTTGACCAGGCAATGGTGGAAAAGAAACAGGCCAAAGAGCAACAAAGGAAGAATAACAAGAGAAAAGTAACAAGACACTGAGAATGAAGACACACCATTATCATAGATTCCCTACAAGGCCAGTTGGCCCAGTGAGTCTGCACCGATGACAGTGTATCTTACCCAGAACCTCTCTCCTACCCTATCCCCATAACCCCACACCTTTACTATGGCTCATCCAGAGGAAATTTTACCATGGCCAATCCACATAACCTGCACATCTTTCGACTGTGGGAGGAAACCAGAGCACCCGAAGGAAACCCATGGGGAGAATGTGCAAGCTCCACACAGGCAGTCACCCAAGGCCGGAATTGAACCCGGGTCCCTGGTGCTGTGAGGCAGCAGAGCTAACCATGTGCCACCGTGCTGCCTTTTACCCACCCTCGCATCAATTCAGATACTGGGACTGTGTGTAATTGAGAAGATGCCTTCCAGATTGGGTCTACAAGTGGTGAGACTCTTGCCATGTGTGACCTATAGGCCATATAGGAGGCAGGAGTTGCCAGATCGTTGGTGGGTAAAGTCACATGCAAGTTCCACTGCAGAGGACTCCGATGAACACTTTAATGGGGACAGCTTTAGGAGGAGGCTGATGGGAATGTAAATGACTTGCTCAGTGCATTGACAGGCCAGACAGCCTGTGTACAATGTCGGGCAATACAGAGGGGTTTGGTATCAGCTTTGCACTGGGCTTTGCATAGAGCTTGGCGCTATCCATTTCAGTGTGAAAGTGCTGGCTTTCCCCATTAGCAAACATTCTCCCCAACCATGACCCAACATCTGGTGGCTGATGTTGTACCTAACATTGCAACACAAGCAGAAATTTCCCAGCATCTGGAGGGCGCAGTGGAAGCTCGGGCAGAAGTTATGGAAGCTCAGACTGCTGTTAATAGGGATGCGGGTTATGCTGTGCAAACTACTCTGAGTGTGTCACAGTAGTCCAGCTCTCCAACAGATCACTAGGATTGCTGATCGAGGCACTGCCCAGGGTGAGTGGCATTAGTTCCGCACAGCATAAACCTGCTGTCCTCTTTTGAGATGGCAGCATTTGGCCTGTCACCACCTCCACTCCACCATTTCCCTCACTGTTGTCCGTTACCCAGCCAGGCCAGGCTGCTGCCACCCATGCTGAGCTGGTGCAGACCATAGCCAGGCAATCTTGGCCCAGAGCCACTGGGGGTCACTCTCCCGAGCCCATCTTCATTCTCCTGTAGTGGGAGTCAACAGCCTCCCACAGGCCACACTGCAGCCACTGGGATAGCACTGTGCAGGCGACAGGCAAAGGTACCGGGAAGATCGGAGCTAAGAGAGTTCTCAAGAGTGATCAGTTTACGTTTGTGTGCAATATGGCATGATTTGATTTATAAAGTTGGCTGGAATGTTTAATTTGAAGTGGTTTCGATTTTTAAATTGTGGCCAAGAGAATGTTGTGATGGTCAGAGACTCAGAGAAGGTAAAGTGTGGAACTCTTACTGAGTGAGGAGATGGGATTGTGGTTACTGCTGTTGCAGTTGAGTGAGTTCTTTGCAGAGAGCCGGAGCAGAAAGAAGCTGGTGAGGCTTTCTCCTGCCTTCTTCCTCTTGTTCACCTTCTTGCTGTCTACTGGTGCCAAGCACTGTGTGGTCCCACCCCTTCCTGTCTCCCAACCAGTCTCTCTAAAAGGGCAAGAAAATTCAGGCCTTGCAGAATAGGCGGCATGGTGGCACAGTGGTTAGCACTGCTGCCTCACAGGGCCAGGGAGCTGGGTTCAATTCCCGGCTTGGGTCACTGTCTGTGCGGAGTCTGCACATTCTCCCCATTTCTGTGTGGGTTTCCTCCGGTGCTCCAGTTTCCTCCCACACTCCAAAAGACGTGCTGGTTAGGTGCATTGGCCATGCTAAATTCTCCCTCAGCGTACCTGAACAGACGCCAGAGTGTGGCGACGAGGGGATTGCCACAGTAACTTCATTGAAGTGTTAATGTAAGACAACTTGTAATATTAATAAAAAATTAACTTTAAATCAGCTCAACAGTCTGTAAACATGAAGCAGCAATTGATCTGCAGAGTTCCGGATGATTCCTTTGACTATGGCAATCTGAGGTGTCCTCCCTGCTGCTGAATGCATGTTGATTGAAGCCATAATCTAGCTCTTCTGTATACTTCCAGCAGATATTCAGTGTACACACACACTAATACTTTCACCAATATGGTATCCAGTGTGACTGAAATTAGGCCTGAAATTAGTCAGGGCAGCAGGGAATCCTGTTAGGGAATTGCATCAAAAGGGCAACAGGACTCCACCCCCACCTTCCCATGCCATTTTACAGGCTGTGCTGTACTCCCAGTCATGATGCGGAGATGCCGGCATTGGAATGGGGTAAACACAGTAAGAAGTCTCACAACACCAGGTTAAAGTCCAACAGGTTTATTTGGTAGCAAAATCCACTAGCTTTCGGAGCGCTGCTCCTTCGACAGGTGAGTGGGAGTTCTGTTCACAAACAGGGCATAGAAAGACACAAACTCAATTTACAAAATAATGATTGGAATGCGAGTCTTTACAGGTAATCAAGTCTCAAAGGTACAGACAATGTGAGTGGAGAGAGAGTTAAGCACAGGTTAAAGAGATGTGTATTGTCTCC